>NC_039366.1:174797135-175077513 GCF_003573695.1 Papaver somniferum
ATTTTTTTCTATGCTGAAATGTACAATTTATTCCTTGGGTTATTTATGTTGCTTTTTTTTTTCCTTGTATTTTTTTGTTTTTGTTTTGGTGTTTGAATTTTTTTCTATGTTGAAATGTTCAATTTCGTGCATCAACATGAAAGTGTTGCCGCTAAATGTTGGGTCATTGTTTAACTAGCCAACATTTGGTTTTTTCCTTTTTTTGCGTTGCACCTATGGTCCAGCCGGCCGGGCCACCCCAACTGACCTAGGTAATTAAATTAAAAAGGAAATTAGATAAATATGAAAATATTCATTCCATATATCTCATGAGATCATAATTTATTTTAGTTTGTTATGTTCGTTATGTATATTAGATTAAAAAGGAAATTAAATAAACATGAAAATATTCATTCCGTATCTCCTTATATTGATAGAATATTCGATGTGAATACCAAAGAATAGGTGATTTAAGATAATGATGGCATAGAAAAAATTAACATAGAGTATTAAGAGGAAAAAATGAGTTCTGCTAAGAGGGACTGTAGAGATGAAACTGAAGAGAGGATCCAAAAATGTCCTCGACTGATGGCTGGTCCTCGTAAATTGAGGATTATCATTACTGTGGACGGAATAACTATTGTTCCTGGTGTTCCTATCGACGCTGTAATTAGTTCTGTTGTCAGTAGTGTTGAAAATGATGATGTTCCTATTTATGCTGATGTTATTCCTGGTGTTCCTCTGGACGTTGTAATCAGTAGCGTTGAGGATGCTGATGTTCCTTCTTATGCTGATGTTCCTACTGTAAATGATGATGCTCCTGCTTCTATTTTTGAAATTATTGATGAAGATCGTCCCGATGTTCCGGATATGGAAGATAATCCAAAAGTTAACAAGCATGTGGAGCCTGATGAAGCAGAAAATGATAAATCTGAGGATGACAAGGCACCCAAGCCTACTGGTTGGAGTGGTCAGGTTTACCTCATCATTGCAAGAAAGAATTGTTTGAAGATGGGGGATGGTTCATTTGATATGTTTTTTTTTGATGACATGGTTTGATTTATCGATTTCATTTTGTGGACGGTTTGAAAGTTGTTCTCGTTTCTTGTTTCGTTTGCTAATTTTGTCATTTAAAAGAAGGTGATGTTTATGAATTCTTTTATTATTTAGGTATTGGAATCACGAAATAAATAAGATAATTATTTACAAGTTCATAGAGTTTACAGAATGCAATATACTCTTGCAAATTTATTTATTTATGAGGTGTGCATTCATTTGGAAAAATAAATATAATTAGCTGAAAGAATGGAGGAAATGTAGAAAAATACAGTTTTCCCCCCTGTAAACAATAAGAATCAATTTATCACTTTAGGTATGATCTTATTATCTCCTTGCCAATACTTTAAACAAAAATACGAGTTTGAACAAGTAAAGTGCTATTGAAAGTAAAGTACTGCTATATGACGATGTTAATGATAATGATCTTTGCGTGGAATTGGATGAGAATGAGGAACCAGACTAATCTGACAAAGAACCAGACTCATCTAACAAGTTCTTTGCTTTTTAAACATGGTTTTTGATGACAATTTTGTTTTCAGTGGTGGTTTTATTTATTTTTTAAGTACTGCACTAGATGGAGGCTTTTTACGCTGATAGATAGGTTGACATTTATGTGATGAATGATTCACGTTGAACTTTATGTTTTCTGGAAATGATGAACATGAAAATGGATGGGTTTAGTTTATTTATCTTTATTAGCTTATTGTATGATTAGAATAATACGTTTCCTACATAGGTGCCACTAATAATTCATATGTTTCCTCCCTAGACCAAGAATAATACAGGAGACAACCCAGCTTAAAATTATTAAAGTAAATATTATTCGAAATAGGAAAGTACTTTTTTTCTATAGCCTCTTCTCGAGTTGGTTAGAGATAGGAAACAAAATTTCGAAAATTTTGGGAAACAATTTTTTCATAACTGTCTACGATATATTCTCTCATAAAATAAGAAAACTAACGATATTGGTTACGCATCAAAAATTTGGAAATAAAAAAAGAAAAATACCAAAAATCTTTTGTTTGGCGGGTGATGAAAATGGATTTTACTGGGCGGGATGATTTCAAAAGGAAAATCAATTCCTGCCTGATGGTTTGGTTAAATTCCAAAAAGAAAAAGAAAGATGAGTTCGATCTACTTTTTCAGTTTTTGTTACTCGATTCATTCTCTCTATGAAATCATAATTCTACTACTATCGTCTCTAATCTTTACAATGAACCTACCTCTTCAGACTCGATCTTTGTTGTTGGTATTATTTCTACAACCCATTATCGAATGAATATTAAATTGATGTTAGATTTTATGTTCGATCTCATGGAATCAGATGTTAGATCTTATAGGTTTACTAGTTAAATCATGATTAGGGTTTTTATTCTATCACTTCTTATAGGTTTACTAGTTAAAGCATGAGTAGGGTTTTTATTCTATTACTATCTCTAATCTTTACAAGGAATCTACCTCTTTAAACTCGATCTTTGTTGCTGGTAATATTTCTACAACCCATTATCGAACGAATATTAAATTTATGTTAGATTTTTTGTTTGATCTCATGGAATCAGATGTTGGATCTTATAGGTTTACTTGTTAAAGCATGATTAGGGTTTTTATTTGGCTGTATCAAAGAACAAGTTAATGACAATCACGGGTTGTACGATGAGATGTGATTTCATTTTGTTACAACAATAATATTTTAAGCTTAAGTTACATGCATGAACTATTATAAGATTTAGGTAAGGATCTTTCTTTCATGTTACTTAGTTAGGATATACTAGTTAGTTAGGTTTTACATAATAAAAAATAAATAAAAAACTTAACGATGTTAATTTTTTTCTAGGGTTTTTGTTATTGTTTGGGTTGGATTTTGATTGAGAGTTAATAACTCTACTTTGATCGACGATGTTGTGTCAATCATATTTATATACAAGGCTTTTTAAGATTTAATCATTTGAGTCTCTGTTACTTGGCGAGCCTGTAACGTCTGTATTTTAAGTTGCCACTTTTAATAATACCATGTTGCTGGTTGGCCAATTTTACTATATCTTCAAGCTAAAAATGGATAATCATTATATGGTACTTTAGTGCTCTTGGCTTTTGTAACAAAAAGTTATATAAGACCGTTTAACCGGTACCTTTCACTTTGTGGATAACACAATAATCATGAGGAGATTTTGTGTGTTACAGTGATGTTTTAGCCTCAAGTTACATGCATCACGGAGTTCATGTTTGTTTTCTTTTCATATAATAGAAAATAGGTGTAACACATGTTGCCTATCCTGTTAGGTTTAGCTAATATTTTCTAAAATAAGCTCAAATTCCTAACTGAGATGCACGTACCTACACAACTTTTGTCATGGCAGAAGATGATGATTACGACCAATGGAGGGAATCAGATGTTGAGGGGGATTCTGATGAAGAAACGGTGGATTTAGATGAGAGTCATGATGAAATTGTACAATCAGATGACGATGATGGTGGAGATATGCTCCACACTTCTAGATTTGAATAATTAACAGGTAATGTGCGAAACCTTGTACTTACTTGTTTCTACTTAAACATCACATGGTTTCATATGTTGCCTCGGTTATTTCCAGAGTCAGAAGATTCTGAAAATGATGATTTGAAGGTGTTAGAAGAAAAAGAATTGGAAAATGCTCCAGAAGCAGAAAAGCAGCCACAACAAGAAGACTCTACAGAACTTATCATAAAAGAGAGGGGAATGACAAGAATGTTGAATCTCCATAGAGACTTCTCGATAACAGATGCTAAAAGAAGGTATATTGAATTTGACAAAATGTTCCAGCCTATTGGTACCCATAAAATTGAATTCAGTAGTTACCTAGGCTATTTGGTCTGTGATATGGTTGGCATAAAACATTTATGTTGGAAGGAAGTCCCTTCAACAACAAAAGAAAATATGTGGGAGAAAATTATGGTATGCGTATGCGGTTAACAATTCGTCGTTTTTGTTGTCTAACTGTGAGTCTGTGATTAACATACATTAGATGTTATTGCAGCTTCATTATGAGGTGCCCCATGAGCTGAAGCGAGTGTTCATGAAGCGTCTACCTGTTCAGCGGCGGGACTTCAGAAGGAAATTGTACAACAATCATGTAAAACCCTTCCTGGAAATGCCGCACAAACTAAGAACTTTCCCCAAAAAGTACGAAACGGTAATGGACCAAGAGAACTGGGACAATTACCTTAATCATGTACTAAACTCGGCTATATTTAAGGTATGGAATACACATTGCTTTTTCTGATTTTGTGTTTCGTTCTTATTGTCTATCCCAGCATACTAATGAAATTATTTTTATTTCCTCTGCAAGAAAAATTCGGGGAGGGGAAAAAGGCAATATCACAATCCAAGTTCCCACATCGGACGGGACGAGGAGGATACTCGGGATTAAAACTAAAATTAGTAAGTCTGTTGTCTTATTTATTATACACTGCACAGTAAAACTGGCCATATCAGATACTTCTTTTTTGTATGTCGTGTTGCGTGTCTCATATATGCAGAAACTTAAAACGGTATAGGGATGTGTCCTCTTACACCAATCTGTAATTTTGTCACATTAGACGCTTTGGAATAGGTTTTCTGTTTTACACAGTTAATATCTGTGTGGATGTAAATCCTTACTTGTTTCTGGTAACTACTAGGTCCAAAGCGGAAATGTTGCCGAAGAAGATCTTGAAGACCGGTGCTTCATGTGGGCAAGAGCACGCGAAAACAAAGACGGAATTGTTACAGACGAGTTTGTCAGGAAGAAGACATCTGAAGTTGTGAGAAAACAGAAACTTTACAGTCCTCATGTTTTTAACCAAAGTAAGTGCACCGTGATTGCGCAAGGTTTAAATCAGAATTTAACACATTATTTGAATAGGAAGAGAAGCGGAAGATGATTCGAGAGGGAACTCTAACGGTTGGTCATAACGAGGATGCCCTAACAGTTGTGATCGGCCCGGATAAGGGTGGACGTGTCAAGGGGGATGGCTTTGGAGTGACGGCAACCCTTTACTTTCCAAATGGAAGAAAACCAAGACACTCGAAAGAGAATGATGAACTGCGTGAAAATCTGAAAGCTAAGGAGAAAGAATTAGAGTCTACTAAAAATTTGTATCAGAGATTGACAGATAACTTGTTATCTCAAGGAGTCGACATTGCGAAAATTGCGGGCAACATTATCAGCAAGTCTGGAGGAGAGGTAAGTGAACCGAGTTTTGATTAGATTGTGTAATTTTTTGAAAAATTTGGCAGACAGTATCTGATTTTTTCAAACAATGTGTTCAACTACAATCACAGGATGCAGGACCTATCAACGCCTCCAATCGATCTAAGAATAACATAGGTCCAGAATCAGTTAAGCAACTTCAAAAAAAACATGGGAAATCCGGTCCGCAGAAGTCATCTGAAAGCACCAAAGGGTTCGTGAAGCGGGTCTCTCATTGTACTAAAAAGCCGACCGTTTCTACTGAATCCCAGCCGTCTTTAGTATCAAAAAAGAAGTCCTAGTCTTCTTAATCCACTGGGGAATCTCAGAATGTGCCATCTGAAAAAGTTACCATTGATGTATGGTTTTCCAACGCGTTTAAATTTTGAATCTTCCATTTACTATCTCTCATGCGCCTTGTGTTTCTGCAGGGCACATGATGCAAACTTTGGTTTGGAGAAAAGGACAACATTGTTGCCATTGGTAGAGCTTACTCTTCAAAGAAGGTATCTTATAAAATGAAGTCAGGAATGACGGGTGAGGTTACATGCTATAGCGTCATGGTTAGTGAAGTACTAAATGAAACCATCAAATTACCCTTTGGCACATCTTCTGGGATAAAAACTTTAAAAGATGTTGGTGATGCTGAATTTGTTGGCCATCAAATCAAACCATCTTGGATCAAAAGGTTGGTTGCTATGCTTGTTTGCTTTATTAACTCATTGGATATGTTTTTACACAAACCGGTTTTATATATATATTTTGTTTGATATAAGAGACGAAGATGTTATCAGTTATATGAATCACAGACGTTAGTGTATATTTTAGAGAACCTTATAGAACGAGATATGTGGTTAGCTATTTGATTGTGAGTCAGTTGTGCATTTTGCTTAAATGGTTTCACTGCAAAAACAAGGTACAACTTTCATTTCAATTTTCTGATGCAGGAAAGTCAACCAAAACATTCTGAGGCTGTGAAATCACCGGATCTACTCAACTGAAGCCAATCTCGTATCGCAATATCTGAAAAAGTTCCGAAGGTATGTGTTTTAAACCAGTTACATGATCTTAAGACCATATGAGTCTGAAATATGCTATCAACTACTATATGAATCACAAATGCTAGGGTGTATTTTGGAGAACCTTGTATATTTGTTACCTATTCATCCGTGTCTTCGCATTCACGGTGGAATTTGGCATATTTGTCACCCGAATATGGAATACTACTCTACTGGTGCAGGTAAGTCAACAAAATTCGGGGAAACATACTCTGGATGTGACATCAAAATATCCACCTAGTCGGAGCCAATCTAAGATCACGACAACTAAAGCAGTTTTTCCGGTATCTGTTTTATTTTTACATGCATTTTAAATCTCAATTTGTTTTGAAGTTTTCGCTTGAAGATGTTCATATGCCATATATTTCCGCAGGGTAGAAGGTGCAACCTTTTTGACGAGCTGTCTAAGGAAACGTCCTTGCTAGAGGTAGAGCTTTTCTGTTAACAGGAAAACAACAATTACATGGAAAGGATGGGTTGGAGGTTGATTGCCACAAAATCCTGATTGATGAAGTAATAAAACCGAATTTCTATCTACCCGTACGATTTGCTGGTATGGAAACATTAGGGCAAACTTTTGGAAAAGCGATTCCTTGGACAAATTATGGTGTTCAGTTTACCGAGCCTGCTAAGAAGGTTAGTTGCTTGGCTTGTTTGATTTGTAAGTAGAATATACATAAACCAGTCTATCAATTATATGAATCACCAATCCAAGTGTAAATTAGAGAACCTAGAAAAATAGGAACATGTGTAACTTTCAAAAGTAACTAATAACTTTTTTAATCTTATGCAGAACCCTACCAGTAATTCACAACCAACTACTTCTCTTCGGAAGTCACCTTCACGTAGCAACCCTTCTGATGGATCTAAGAAGCAGTCTCCTAATCATATGCAGAAATCTACCAGTAATTCCCAACCAAATCCTTCAATATCTTTAGAGAAGTCATGCACATCTACGGCAGAACATCTGGATAAGACATCTAATGGAGTATGTTTTTTTTGATTTTTTTCTTCGTAAATCTATATTGCTAATTATAGCATCTTCTTTTTATATGATGTTCATATGTCGTATCTCCGCAGAAAGAAAAATACGACTTTTGGAATGGATCTAGGGGAAACGTCGTTGCTAGAGGCAGTATTTTACCTATGGTGCCTAACCAGAAAATACATGGACAAGATCTTCCTAGTAACTGTTATGCTGTCAATATTCAGGAGGTTATAGTTCCATCTTTCGTGTTAACCGAACCAAGTGGTGAGTTTAAGTTATTAGGGGAAGCTAAAGATGGTTTTGTGGCATGGCCGAAAGATAACTGTTCCATCTCTGATGACAAGGTTAGTTTCTTAGCTCTTTTGCTTTGTTAATCAAGTATATAAATAGTTTTACATAAATCGTGTATTCAGTTTGATTAAAGAATAAGTACGAGATAGAAATATATTAACACCTAAATGGAACATGAAAGATAGTGTAAATTTGAAAATTGATATTTGGTTACGGATTTTATTATGGGCGTCAGCTGTGAAAAATGCGCGGCCTTCAGTGAAGTTGGCTTTATTACATTGTTGAAAAAATGACTTTTGTCTGTCTCTTGTTGAGAATTCACATGACAGACGAATTTTCCTTGGATTTAAAATATATATATATATATATAATACATTTAATCTCTTGCTGCAGGAAACTCCACAACATGGAAAACCTCATGAGCAACCAGGACCAGTTTTAGATTCTGAGAAGAAATTGGACAGTGAAAAACTGAATGAGGAGCACCTAGCAGTCAATCCACATTCCGGGAGTCACGCATCCTCTGAAAAGATTTCTCAGAAGAATAAAAAGGCGCAGAGAAGGTTATATGTACTAACTGTGCAGAAGGCATTGCAACTTTCAGTTGCGCACCAGAGGAAGACAAGGTTTGGCACGTCGAGAATGTCACAACCTGATCCATTGCATGCAGAGACACCACCATCAAAAAAGTTGAAGAAAAATTGATGATTTTTGGATAAATGCTCATCTAACAATTCTTTGCTTTTTTAAACAGGGTTTTTGATGTGTGAACTTTTAGTTTACGTATTTTTTAAGTACTGCACTAGATGCATGCTTTTTACGCTGATAGATAGGTTGACATTTATGTGATGAATGATTCACGCTGAATTTTTATGTTTTCTGGAAATGATGAACATGAAAATGGATGGGTTTAGTTTATTTATATTTAGTAGCTTACTGTATGATTGATTACCAATCCAGATGAACCATCGGCTGTTATTATGAAGGAAAAATATTTTCATGTTGTTAATCCTTTAACTGATATTGTGAACAAACAGAGGTCTTGGATTTGGCAAGGCATATGCACAGGTTTGAATATAATTAAAAGACACCACATATGGGAGATAGGTGATGGTACTTCTGTGCAAATTTGGAAAGATACTTGGATTCCAAATATGCACAGATCTCCAGATAGTCATTTTAGCTCTTTTAATATGAAAATTGTGAATCAGCTCATTGACCAAGACTCTAAGTCTTGGAATTCTGATATTTTGAATGAAGATATTGTTAAAAGGATTACTGACATAAGAATTCCTATTGCATGTAAAGATAAGCTGAGATGGGAGCCTTCCAGTAATGGAATGTTTACTATAAAATCTGCTTACAATTCCATCTTGAATGAAAACTTAGCTACTAAGCCAACTAAGAACAACTTAGACATCTGCTGGAAATCCTTTTGGAGATATAAGCTACCTCCCAGAATTCAGTATTTTATATGGAAATTCCTACATGGTTGCATTACTACTAAACATAGACTTGCTAGGTTCACTAAACATAAAGATAGTAGATGTGCTATTTGTAATGGTAACCCTGAAACTATTCAACATCTGTTCTTTGATTGTCATCATGTCAGACATATATGGGATTCAGTAGACTCTATATTATCTACTATCCTCCAGGGTCTAGACTTACAAAATTGGATAAGTGGTTTCTTTCTAAAGGCAAACAATGGTATGCCCAAGGATTTTAGTCTGTATGAGAGTGCCAGTTTCATTTTGTGGCTAAACTGGAAGGCTAGATGTGATACAGTTTTTGAAAACAAGCCATTTAACAGTAACATTGTTATAAACAATATTGTCAGGCAGATTGAGGACTGGAAAAGGGCTAAAAGTATGCAAACTAGTAGCAACAATGCTTTGAGAATAATTGATAAGAACTGGAAGGCTCCTATAGATGATATATACAAATTGAATTTTGATGCTTCCTATATTGATAAAACTGTATTATCAGGATGGGGACTGATTTGTAGAGATTCTGCAGGAAACAACCATGGACTGCGAGGAGGTGCATCTCTAGCCATTGATCCAGAGCAAGCTGAAGCGCATTCTCTCCTAGAAGCAGTACAATGGCCTCACAGTAAGGGATGGCGAAAAATTCACTTGGAAGGAGATTGTCAGAATGTTATAGCAGTTGTGAATGGAAGGCTACAACAGTTAAATGGACAACATATAATTTATTCCATGATGCATTAGTTATATTAAGTTATTTTGATTCTTGGGTTTGCACTTATGCCCATAGGGATGCAAATCATATTGCAGACTCTATAGCAAAGTATGCAAGAACTCAAACAATTTGCTTTTGTTGGTTTAATAATCTGTCTGTATGGATCAATCTTCTGATTCAACAGGATAAAAACAATATGTAAGCTTGCTTATCAATATATTTATTCTTTCCTATTAAAAAAAATATTGTATGATTAGAAGAATACATTTACTACATAGGTGCCACTAATAATTCATACGTTTCCTCCCTAAACCAAGAATAATACAGGATACAACCCAGGTTAAAAAATTTAAGGAAAATATTATTCGAAATAGGAAAGTAATTTTTTCTATGGCCTTTTCTCGAGTTGGTTAGAGATAGGAAACTAAATTTCGAAAATTTTGGGAAACAATTTTATCATAACTGTCTACGATATATTCTCTCATAAAATAAAGGAAACTAACCATATTGGTCACACATCAAAAATTTGGAAATAAAAAAAGAAAAACACCAAAAATCTTTTGTTTGGCGTGCGATGAAAATGAATTTTACTGGCGGGATGATTTCAAAAGGAAAATCAATTCCCGCATGATGGTTTGGTTAAACTCCAAAAATAAAAATAAAAAGATGAGTTCGATCTACATTTTCAGTTTTTATTACTCGATTCATTCTCTCTTTGAAATCATAATTCTTCTACTATCTCTAATCTTTACAAGGAACCTATCTCTTCAGACTCGATCTTTGTTGTTGGTATTATTTCTACAACCGAATATTAAATTGATGTTAGATTTTTTATTCGATCTCATGGAATCAGATGTTAGATCTTATAGGTTTACTAGTTAAAGCATGATTAGGGTTTTTATTTTATTACTTCTTATATGTTTACTAGTTAAAGCATGATTAGGGTTTTTATTCTATTTTTACTATCTCTAATCTTTACAAGGAACCTACCTTTTCAGACTCGATCTTTGTTTTTGGTATTATTTATACAACCCATTATCGAATGAATACTAAACTGATGTTAGATTTTTTGTTCGATCTCATGGAATCAGATGTTAGATCTTATAGGTTTACTAGTTAAAGCATCACTAGGGTTTTTATTCGGTTGTATCAAAGAAAAAGTTAATGACGATGAGAGGTGATTTTATTTTGTTATAACAATACTGTTTTAGGCTTAAGTTACATGCATGAACTATAATAAGATTTACGTAAGGATCTTTCTTTCATGTTACTTAGTTAGGCTTTACTAGTTAGTTAGGTTTTACAAAACTTAACGATGCTAATTGTTTTCTCGGGTTTTTGTTATTGTTTGTGTTTGATTTAGATATAACTCTACTTTGATGGACGATGTTGTGTCAATCATATATATATATATATATATATATATATATATATATATATATATATATATATATATATATATATATATATAAGGCTTCTCAAGATTTAATCATTTGAGTCTCTGTTACTTGGCGAGCCTGTAACGTCTGCATTTTAAGTTGCCACTTTTAATGATACCATGTTGCTAGTTGGCCAATTTGACTATCATCTTCAAGCTAAAAATGGATAATCATTGTGTGGTGCTTTAGTACTCTTGGCTTTTGTAACAAAAAGTTATATAAGACCGTTTAACCGGTACCTTTCGCTTTGTGGATAACACAATATTCATGAGGATATTTTGTGTGTTGCAGTGATGTTTTAGCCTCAAGTTACATGCATCAATGAGTTCATGTTTGTTTTCTTTTCATATAATAGAAAAGAGGTGTAACACATGTAGCATATCCTGTTAGGTTTAGCTAATATTTTCCAAAATAAGCTCAAATTCCTAACTGAGATGCACGTACCTACACAGCTTTTGTCATGGCAGAAGATGATTACAACGTGCCCCCAGAGGAAGACCAATGGGATCATGAGGTGGATTCTGATGGTGGCCATGAATTCAGTAGTTACCTAGGCTATTTGGACCGTGATATGGTTGGCATAAAACATTTATGTTGGAAGGAAATCCCTGCAACAACAGAACAAAATATGTGGGAGGAAATTCTGGTATGCATATGCGATTATCAATTCTTCGTTTTTGTTGTTGAACTGTGAGTCTGTGATGAACATAAAAAAGTTGTTATTGCAGTTTCATTATGAGGTTCCCCATGAATATAAGCAAGCGGTCATGAAGCGTCTAGTTGTTCAGCTGCGGGACTTCATAAGGAAATTTTACGCGAAGAAGGGTAGCTTCATCAGAAAGACCATAAATGTCTGCAAAAAGGATCATTTAAATAAGATAAAACAACAGCATGAATGAATAAAGAGAAAAGAGAAAAGCAACATACCGTAAAGCTGATTATTGGCTTGTTGAAGACTAGAAATTTTATTCTTATATGAGGAAGAATCAATTTCTAATTGCCTATTTTTCTCGCGAAGACTTTTAACTTCAGTTTCCAAGTCCTCATTCTTTCTGCGAAATTGAAGATTCTTCTTTTCAAGATTTTCGCGTCTTCTCTCTAGATCTGAGGCAACAACAAAAGAAGCTTTTCCAGCCTGCGAAAATAAATAAAAAAATATTAATATAGAAAGAGATTTTGAGTTATAATAATGAAAAAGTAAAAAGATAAAAGTATACCACACTATTGAGAGAATGCAAGAAGTCGGGAGTCACTGATCTAGAAACTCCGCGAAGAGAGTTATCACCATCCAGTAAAGGGACATCACAAAGGGTAGCGAGAGCTTTGAAGGTATTTGCGAATAGGTTATCTCCCATCCCTTGTAGAGAATCAGAAAAGAGGCCAGAAAGCTTAACCATAGAAGATTCAGGTGGAGAATCTTCAGTTGCAGCAAGATCATCGTTATCTTCATCACCCTTATCATTTTCAGAACTTTCGTTAGGAAGAACATTTGAAGGAGAAGGAGAACTAACTTTTCTATTCTTTGGAGGAGGACCAGTTGATTTTTCCCTGCGAAGAGTACCTTTATCACCAATCTTCGCAGCATCAACAGATTCTTCTACTTCAGCAATAACCTTCACACACAGATAGAAATAAGAAATGGAAGCATAGAAGTAACAGTACTATTTAAAGTCATAAAAGAAAATTTCTTACCTCATCTGTGTTTTTGGATCTGCGGAATATCGCAAGAGTTAGCGAAAAGAATAGTAAAAATCAATAAAGAAGTATAAAATGAGTTAAAGGGGAGAAGTATACCTCTTTCTCCTTCTCGGGCCAGGAGAAAACCCAAGGTTGATATGCAGCGAGATTCGCAGGAAGAACGTTTGATCCAGCAATGTAAGGACCCTTTAGCATTAAAGGAAACACACACTATTTGTCATCTTTGGATTGGCGAGGAGTTGTGTTTTTACCAGAATGCCAGTCAATATCTTGCATAAGAATTTTGGATTCATCAATGTTATCTTTTCTTCTTAATCGAATACCCCAGCGAGTATTCTCTTTCTTCATGGAGATAAGTTCGTAGTTTTCAAAGAAATTTTCCACTGTATATTTCTCAGCAACTATCTCTAGGTCTGCTAATTTTGGATCCCTAAGTTCTTTGGAGTAAAGAGATCCTCTACCAGCACCACGATTAGCGAACTTTAGCATCAGACGGATGCAGTCCCCACTTATTTGGAAAATGGCTCGCGAAAACCCCGGATGAGCGAGAATTTCATAAAATAAAGGAATGTCTGGGTTATAAAGAGGAATAGGGAGACCTGCGAGAATTTGACCTAGCGAAATTATGATTGATTGATCATCACAATTTTGATTGGAGAAAAGCTTGACAGAAAGAATTGATTTGGCATTTGACACCAGGAATGGGAGAGTGTAAGACCTTTATTAGCAAGATATTTTTGGACATCTTGTAGATTCTTCTCATATCTATGACCACTTGGAGCCATGATTGAATATAGAATATGGGAATGTATAGAAAGTAAAAGAATTAAAGGAAGAAAAAATTACAGCAGTAGAATTTGCAGAAGAATGACAGAGTTGCAGAGATGAGAGAATAAAAATATAAGAGAAAGTAAAAAGAAAAGTGGAAAGAGTGAGGGAGAAGAGTATATAAAGAAAATTTACTTCTCGAAGAAATAAACACCATTAAGACGAAGAGATGTGAGCGGTTACATAAGACGTGTCAAGAAATAAATGGATGAGAGAGTACGTGTGATAAATGTGGAATATGAAAAGATAAGCAGCTGCGGCATTTCTCACATCATTCTCTACTTTGCAGAGAAGATATGAGAAGAGGCAAGATGTAGGATCAGAATCTCGCAACAATTATGTCTCAGCGAAATTATCAATGGTATTGCACAATAGCGTCGCAGAACAATTTCAGAAATGACTTCAGCAAGGACCATGAGAAAATGTGATAGTCTTGCGAAAATTAGAGATCTTGCGAAATTAACATTTGTAAGGTTGCGAGAATGTCGCAAACCACATCCGAAAATAAAGGACAGATTAGCTGTCATCCACTATGTATTTCCTTATAAATAATCATTCGAGTTGTAAAGAGGGAGAGAGATCTTTTTGAGTAAGAATCAAGTAAATAGGAGAGAGAAAGTCCAAAGCGGAGATCATTCTTGACTTATTTATCTTTCTTGTAAGAACATTCAAAAATTAATCAATAAAATTAAGAGTGTAGACCTAAAAATGAGTCGATCAACAATGAAATCATATGAGTGGTGTAGTGTAGGATTTCCTGCAATTACAGTATATTTGTGTTTCTTTCATTTTGACCTGCATTCATTAAAACAATTCTTCTTTGCAATACAGTTAACCAATATAATCGTTAATTCTTGAATCTTTGAGTAAATCTATCATATGGAGACAAATAACATTTTCTAATTTCATACATTCCCATACTTGCCTTTGTTATTTGAATCCAAATGAGAGATTTCATAGAAATTTTCTTATTTTATGTCTCAATTTCGCGGTTAATTATGTATAACTTCGCAATTTTATGCGAAGTGAATTTTGATTCTTTTCAAAATCTCATTCCTGTGTGGTCTTATTTTGCCTTCCTAATTAAAGGTCTTATTATGCCACCTCTTGTCATTGCGACAAAATCGCAGGACGTCCTTGCACTTTCATGCAAAAACCCATTGATTTTGCCTTAACTTTTTCTTTTGTATTATGTCCTCTTCAGGAATATTGCGACAATATGACAGGCCTAAATATTCTTGCGAAAATGAAGCCCCATGACATTGCCGTCTTGCGACGAAATCGCAGGACGTCTTCGCACTTTCATGCGAAAACCCATTTATCTCGTCTTATCCTTTTCTTTTGTATTATTGCATCTTCAGGATTGTTGCACAAATATGACAAGCCTTAATATCCTTGCGAATAAAAAGCCTCATGACATTTGCGTCTTAAGACACTTATCATCTCCCTAATGGAGGGTGCCTCCCTTATCTCCCCCCTGGTTGCCCCTTCAAGGAGGCGTACTTCTACCATACAAGGTTAGATCCTCCCATCCAGTCTTAACAACAACCAGTTGTTTTCGCAGCCTCTTATCCCTTTTACCTATTGGGCTTATGGTTACGAGACTGCACCCTAAGTGGGGTTTTCTTCAGGCCGAATGCAGTATAAGCCAAGACTTGTCAAGAATGGAAAAGTACGCTTCAAACGTCCTTGGCACTCTTGACTCAACCGTGTACCTCGGCGCCTTGATCAGATATGCACTCCTTGGGAGAGTCCTTATTACCTTAGTCGCCCAACTTAAGTCATATGCTTAAGCTTAGAATCCAAGGTGCCTCTCCCGGATGGGCTTTATTGAACCTAAATCTCCATGACTCAGGTTCCGGTGGCGGTGTAGCCTTTCCCTGAGCCATGCAATAGGTACCCCCTTATATGACGTACTTTAGGTCTTACATTTGCCTCTTGCGAAATTTCATTCGCGAACTAGGGTGTACGCCATAAAGGTTTGCCCCTTTTTTTGTCATTTTTCTCTGATTGTCTTCTGTAAAATTCATTATCTCTGCGAGGGTCTCGTAAATCATCATATTGTATCTGAATTTCCCAATCTCAATTTTGCCATTCAATCAAATGTATTTTTGAGAATTTTACTTATTGCGAGAGTATCGCAATAACTTAATCATTCATACATTTCTTGTTTTTATTACCTTTGTCATCCTCTGTTTTTTTATTATTTTCTGCTACTGCTTCCTTGGTAGTGGTATGTTCATCATTTTTATTCTGAGCTAGCATTAGTTTCGCAACGTCTCTTCTCCTTTCCTTTCGATTGCATCCACCATCGACCTCTCACTTCTTTGTGTATCTTTGATTTTGTGTCGCCAGTTTTCCTTCTTGTTTTCTCTTCCTTCGCAAGATTCTATCTCAGTTTCGTAACACCTCTTTCCTTCAACCCAATCTCCCTTTATGATTCCTACACCACTGGGTGAGGGAATTTGATGCACTGGTGGAAAGTTGAAGCTACACCTAGAATCCCATGTAGCCAAGGTCGACCAATTAACGCAATGTAGGGTGATTCTACATCAACGACACAGAATAAGATTTCGGAAGATATTCCTTTCAATGGAATTCACATAGTAACCTCCCCTTTAGGCTTGTTAGCAGTACCATTAAAACCATATATCTTATATGTTGATGGTATAAGATCATCATCTCTTCCACCCATGGTTTTATAAGTATGATAAAATAAAATGTTCATAGAGCTTCCAGTATCGATTAGAATTCTATTAATTGCCCATGAATCTTCAGCTTCATCATCCTCATCATCTTTCGGTTTTGGATTAATTTCTAATTTTACTACCAATGGATTGTCATGCACCTCTTCTCCTTCCGGAATTTCTTCTGCGGTAAAAGAAATGATCTGTGTCTGTCATTCCTCTAGTGGCGAGATTTTCGCAATATTCATAATTTCTCTTCCATCATTATCTCTTGTGAACACTCTACTCAAAACATTATCATGAAAATCTTCAATTGTCTTATATGAATGTACGATAGAGTGACATAATAGATTTTTTGCTTTTGCACCAACTTTTATGAAGAATGTTTCCTTCTTTTTCATCGTATTCACTTTGTGATGATCTGGTGGTGGTGGCAGTGGTTGAGATTGTGGATGCCCTACCAGAAAGTCATTTAGTTTTCCTTGATCTATCATTCTGAAAATAATTCTTTTTACATTTCTACAATCATTTGTTGTATGTCCATGAAAATGATGATAAGAACAAAACTCATGGCTTCTGTGGTTTGGAGGTGGTTCCGTTCCCATGTTCCATGGTGTTGGTATATTTTCCATCAAGATTATGGCTTCCCATATCTTCTCCACACTTGCATTTAGAGGTGGCATCTTGATTTCTTCCCATACTACCTTGTGACCTCCTTGTCCTCTATTATAGTTTTGTCTTTGACCTCCATAAGTTTCTTGTGGTTGACCGAGTTCTTGAATCTTGTTATTTCCACCACGATTGTAGAAATTTCTTTCTCTTTCATACTCTTCTTGATCTCGGCTTCCCATAGCCACCAGTTTCTGTTGATTGTTACTCGTCACCTTCTCTTGTTGTACTTGCGAAATATTCGCTACTGTGTTTATTAGCTTGGGTAATAAGCTTGCATTCGCTGTTTGTGAGCTGGTGTTCGCAACTGGATATGATTCCATTTCTTTTTTCCTTTCCTCTAGAGCAATGTATTCTTCTTGAAGTTCTCGCAATTCAGTCATTGTGATCGTATTCTTGACTCTGAAAATTTGGACATACAATAGGTTTGTTGCAAACATAGAATTGATAAATGATAATATAAGATATCTCTCATCTACACGGCCAGCCATTTCGCTACACATAGTTCTCCATCTTTTAGTCAGGTGCTTCAAACTTTCGCCAATCCTTTGTTTTAATCCAAACACATCTTCTATACCAGGTCGCGAGGAATTATTACTTATATATGCCCCCAAGAATGTAGTCTTCAAATGATTGAAGGATGTTATTGTGTTCTTTGGTGGACCTTCAAACCGTTTTAACGCCTCTCCTGTTAATATGGATGCGAAATATTTGCACAATACGGCATCATGATTTTCCCATTGTAACATGCACCTCACATAGGCTTTAATGTGTTGAATTGCACAAGTTGTTCCATCAAAAATGCTGGTTCATGCGGGCAAATTGCATTTCGGTGATATTCCTCCTAATTGTACTTCCCTTGTAAATGAAGTTTTCGAAGCTTCTTCTATTGCTTCATCCAATTGTCTTCTGCCTACTTCTCCTCTATTATTTAGCATTCCTCTCATTTCTTCTAATTCTTTCAAGATTTGTTGATTTACACCTGAATCTTGATCCATTGGTCTTTTTAATTTCGCCTCTCTTCTTCTGTGTTCGTATTTATCTTCTCTCGCGAAATTTTGCACTTCTTCTTCATTATCCTCATCTCGTCTTCTCTGCGATTCTCTTCCTCATCTCTATCTTGAATTCGCATATGATGTTGCCTTTCATTTTCCCCTCCATGATTTTGTTCATTTCTTATCAATTCCATTCGCTGTCTTTCATCCATTCTCTGTACTCTATCATACTCCTCATTGAGATTATCGTTATTCCGGTTTTGTGTACACCTTCTTTCTCGATTGTCGTGATTGTTTTGGCGAATTGTCTCCTGAAGCTCTTGTTCTTCCATTTCGTCTCTCAATCTTTCACATTCGCAGATCAAACGTGCTTGTTCAGCATAATGTCTTTCAATTTCTTCTTCAATTGTCTGTTGATTTCTTTGATTTTCCCTTTCATGTAAAATTTTTCTTCCTTCCTCCCGATTTTCTTCGCCATCTTGATCATTTCGTCCCTGGAGTTGTCCCTTCTCTTGATTTCCACCATTTTGCCCATCATCAAAAGTTTCATTTTGTGGAACGTAACGATCATCAGCTCTATCTCTATTTTCGCGATATTCTTCATTAGGATTTGATATTTCTTCTTGAATATTGTTTCCAACATTGATTGTGGGTGAGTTTCGCCTCATTTCTCTTCTAGTCGATCTTGAATATGATTTTGTAATACTTCTCGATCTTCTATTCTGTAGTCTTTATATTCTCCATCCTTAATTCGTGATTTTGCCTTGTTAGATTTGCACGTTCTTCTGCCTCAGCTCTTCTTTCTTCATGTATTCTTCTTCTAAATGTTTCTAACGCTCCAATTTCCGCATCTCCATGAATTATTTCTTCATCTACTTCCTGATTTCTCTCTTCCTGTCTATGGTTTCTGTTTTGTTGTTCTTCTTCTACTTCTTCTGCCGAATTTGATTGCCAGGTGTGTATACTCACCCTGTCATAATCTGTATTCCTCCATTGAGATAGTGTTTGTTGAATTGGTGTTTGAATTTGATTTTCTCTATTACTTCTCATTCTAGTAGATTCTCCCATTTCACTTTTTTCTCTCCCAGCAATTCTCTTGCTTCTTCTAACAGTAGTCGGTTGTTCGGATGTATTTTTTCTTCTAGCCATTTCTTCAATGTTAACAATATTGCAAGAAATTATGGAAAATTCTTAATCAATCACTCTAAATCTTCACCAATCTCAATATTAATTTTCACCTTTTTTTTTAGAATAATCTTCAATACGTCCCTGTTTCTAGCGCCATTATGTAGTTGCAGGAAATCCTACACTACACCCCTCATATGATTTCATTATTAATCAACTCATGTTTAGGTTTACACTCTTAATTTTATTGATCAATCTTTGAATGTTCTTACAAGAAAAGGTAAAGAAATCAAGAATCACCTCTGCTCTAGACTTTCTCTCTCCTATTTACTTGTTTCTTACTCAAAAAAGATCTCTCCCCCTCTTTACAACTTGAACGACTATTTATAAGGAAATACATAGTGGATGACAGCTAATCTGTCCTTTATTTTCGGGTATGGTCTGCGACATTCTCGCAACCTTATAAATGTTAATTTCGCAAGCTCTCTAATTTTCGCAGGACAATCACATCTTTCTCGTAATCCTAGCTGACGTCATTTATCGTATCATTTCTGAAATTGTTCTGCGACGATGTTGTGTTGTGTTGTTGATAATTTCGCTGAGATATTATCGTTGCGAGATTCTGATCCTACATTATGTTTTTTGTAAAACTTCTGGAAGAAAGCAACAGTAAGTTCATCTCATGTTGTTATGGACTCTGATGGTAAATTATGCAGCCATGAATTACTTTACTCTCAATGAAAAAGGAAACAATCTAAGATTTAAAACTTCATTACTAAGGTCTTCAACCCTAACTATTCCGCAAGTTTTATCAAAGTCCTTCACATGAAAGTATGGGTTCTCATCATATCTCCCTAAGAATACAAGGATCATCTAAATAGTACCAGGTTTTAACGCATAATTAGTAATAGTGGTAGGTAACCTTATGCACGATCGGGGTTGGACCTAGTTGGGTACATGTAATCTCGCATAGTTGTCATTGATGCTACAGTTGGAGTACTAGGGGTACTTTTCTCACCAAGAGACGAACATTCAAAACTGAATTTTCTAAAAATAGGGCTCTCTATATTAAGGTATTCGAGATCCTTGTTTCCTAGAATAAAACTACTAGGTTTCTCATTAATAAACTGACCTGGAGTGTCTCTTTTAGTTCTTCCATACACTTGGATTAAGCAAAAATTTGTGCACATGCAAATGCTAAGGCTCACTATTTTAGGTAAGCTGGGTTACCACAACAAAATATACCTACAGCCAAAGACTGGTCAAAGGTACAAGACTGAGGTTAGTGGTGTTTCGGATGATAATACCCAGAGGGTTCACCGTACTATCCCACGAGTTTTCATAAGAATCGGTGCCAGACGATGCAATCAGTGTGTGCATGTGTTTATTTATACTCCCTCCGTTTCAAAAAGACAGTTCGCTTTGACTTTGTCAAAATATTAAGGAGACCATAGTATTACACTTGAATAACCTTAATTGTTTATCTATTCTATTTTAATAAAAATGCTAGTATTAAAAACTGCCTAAAATTGTTAGGAGGATTGTAAATAGGAAACTTAAAAGATATCAAATTTATGGAGTATAAACTCTATATGGAATTTAATTTTTGGATCCAAATATATTGTCTTTTAAAAGGAATGAAGGATACATTTGTTTCGTTAATTATACAAATTTCTTTAATATTTTAGATTGGTCCCATTAAAAATGAATTATGAATATGAAAAAGTTAAGGTTATATTAGAGAGTTCAATGGAAAAATACGACTATAAACAAAAGTTGGAAACAATTTTGAACCTGACGGAAACGGAATAGAGGACAGTCTTTTTGAAACGGAGGGAGTATATAATAATAAATAAAACACTAAAGAGAAACAATCAACCAAACAAAAATGAAAATACAAGTCCAAAATGAAATAAAGAAAAGAAAAACTAAAAAAGAAAAGAAAAAGAGAACCTGGAAAAAAATCTTGGATTTTCTGCTCTTTTAGGAAAGTCAAACTTTCCACCTTTAGATTCAAGCAAAACCTGCACAAAAAAAAATACCCAAAGTAAAATGAAATAGAAAAAATAAAAACAAAATCTAAAAAAATATATAAACCCTAACCTAAAAACAAGTCTGCGTTGGCGGCGCCAAAAATTAATATGATTTTAAGTTGTTGTAGAAAAGTGGTAATAAAGTTCGTTCAACTCAGACTTGTGAAGATTATAGTTTAGAGATAATTCTAGCTTAACTAGAAAATATGTAAAAAGTGATAACAATATTAAGAGGAAATCAGACTCGGGATTCCACCATACAACTCATTCATGTGGTTCAAATATTAATTCTAGACAATAATGGCTCAAATAATTATAAAATATTAACTCTGATTCTTCGTCAAGGTAAATTTTTAAAATATTAGATGTAAACTATAA
The DNA here is from genome assembly GCF_003573695.1 of Papaver somniferum. Lineage (NCBI taxonomy): Eukaryota > Viridiplantae > Streptophyta > Magnoliopsida > Ranunculales > Papaveraceae > Papaver > Papaver somniferum. The sequence goes on from NC_039366.1 coordinate 174,818,773, forward strand.
GAATGGAACATTAAAAGTTCTTAAGACCAAACATAGGCATATCAAACAAGATCACAAATAATTAAGAAAAGTCATAAATTAATTTTAATTAATGCAAAAAGTTTTAAAAGAATTAATTAGAATTACCACAAGCGTGAAATATGGCTTCCTCCGTCATCCCAGTGTTGGGGTTGGGATCCTCATGTCGAAAACACACTTAATATAGTTATTCATAGCTCAAAAGGTATCTACAGTGAAAAAAATAAAACAGTTAATTTGCAACGCTGTATATGCGTTGCAGACTCGCTGTTACAAATGAATAATTCAAAAGTATAACTCAGTTACAGAATGTCTTTTGCAAGTTAATCCGGAAGCGACGGTTTTTGTGACTCCTCTCTGCAATTCGCGACCGACTTCAACAGGCCTATGTTCTTCGTGTTCTTGAGGTGCAACAAGAACAAACTTTTCCTCGACCTCTGATTTGTTCTCTGCTTCCCTCCAAATTTCCCCCAATCTCTCTATACAATCGTTTATGTGACTCCCACAAACCTTTCTATACCTTACATATTGATTAAACCCCCATAATATCTTTGCATTAAGTCATTTTTATTCTCTGCAAGTTACCTGAGATTTTATTCTCCTTGTTTCTTTTTTACGCGTATGTTGCCTTTCAAACTCTCTAATTGATATAGTCAAATCTTCAGAGAGATATTCTTCATCATATTCTCCATGTAATTTCCTTTTTCAACCCAAAAACCCGAGAAACTTCTTTTAACATGTTTCATCGAGAATTCGATCAACCAATTTTAGTTGAATTTAAGGCCTATACCAACCCCGCCTAGCCGGATCAAGTCCATCCCACTCAATATTTGCGATTGAATCTATCCAGAAGTTGCTCAAAAATGGAACCCTAGTTCTGCCCTAATTTTCCCGCCAAAATCAAATTCAAAATAGGGAAGAAGTGATGTCCCCCTATCCATCTGTGGAGTCCCTTTAACACTTGTCATGGGGTTCAAATAGTAATTTTGGGGTGTAAATAATAATTCTTCAGGGTGCCTCTAACACTTTTTCGGAATTCCTTTAGTAATTTTCTTCGGAGGTTCAAATGTCATTTTTCAAGCCAAACATTCTGCAAAATATTATTTCTCTAAAAGCACCTACAAACACATAAAATAAAGAATAAGTACTAAAAATATAAAGAATAAGTATCTAAAAATATACCATAATAAGTACTAATAATATAAAGAATTAAGATCAAAATAGACACATAAATGTGTCTATTTAATACAACCAAACATTATGGAAGGATGATTTTTTTGGCTTTGGCTTGATTGTAGTAAGGAGAAACCATTACGGCCAAATCTTTTCTAGAATGCATGTAGATTATAGCCAAGCCTTGGCTAGTGGGTGCTAGAGAAATACAATATTCACTAGCTAAGGATTGGCTTGCAGAAATTTAGAGGCAAGAACTCCATATTGATAGGTGTCATAAACACCTTCATTCATATCTATAGTTTATGCTTTCTTTGTTATTTTTCTTGTAGAATATGTATCTTATGTTTGCTTTTGAGTATTTAGGTGTAATGGAGTCATTACGTGCAAAAGAAGGAAAAAATGTCCATTTGGAGCGTAAAGGACAGAACAACCAATGCACAGGCGAGTACACTTGGAGCCGGCTAATGTTGAGCTGGAAGAAGGTGAAGAATGGACAGTCAGTTCCCCAGAACTGACAGATGAGTTGAATAGAGAGTTAAGCTGTCGGATATTCGGAACTGGCAAGCCAAATAATTTCAGGTTGTCTTATCAAAACTGCTGGATGCCGATATCAATTTCTACTCCTACACAACCCTAAAAACAAGACAAATGTTTGTCTTCTCGTTATTGTCCTTGTGAAATTCAGAGCTGAGAGACGGCTGCTGTCTGTGTAAAGAGATGGAGAAATGGGATTCAACTGAGAAATCAGGGAGATCGAGAGATGAAGATGCTACTGCTAATAATCATCCAGTGGTTTAGTTGATGATTTGTGATGGATCGGTTACAGAAGAAATCAGAAGATTAGGTTTCGTTTGAGCATAATTTGGGGATGATTGTTCTAAACTGAGATTGGGTTTCGATTGAAAAGATGAAGCTTTCGGGATCGATATATTTAGAAGATGATGTCAAGAATGGGTTTGATTCTGTGAGTTTGAAGATTCAAATGAAGTTAGGGTTCGGTCGATTCATGGAAACAAGGAAGAAGAATTGAAGAAGATGAGAAATAGCAGATGGGTTTTATTCAGAAGAAGGAATATAGGGTTTCAGGTGTTGGTGCTTTGCAAGAAGTAACAGATGACTGAGTTACAGATGCTCATGGTAGTATGTTTGAATGGGATTTCAAGAACTGGAGGTGAAGGTCAGATGCAGTTGTTGATGGCTGGAGAGTTAGGTTTGTGGAACAGCCGCAAATACTAGTGATACCAGGTGGTGATTGAGCTGAAATGGCAGGTTGAAATGTGGTTGTTACAGGGTTGGATCTGTGGGTATGAAGCTACATAGTTCTTAGATGTATGTTGGGTGCAGCTAAGCTAGTTTGCAGCTGAAATTGGAAGGAAATGGAGTAGATATTGGTTATGCTGATGCTAGTGGAAATTGCAGTTACAAGGCAATGGTTGTATGTTGCTGGGTGGAGTTTTAGAAGGGTTTCTTGAGCTTGTAATGAAGCAGCGGAAGGTGTTTTGATTATAGTAATGGAAGATGGATTCGACGGAGCTGTGCAGACATGGAGAATAGTTTGAGAAGCTAACTATTGTCACGGGTTTTGAGCTGCAGTGCAGGTGGTATTGAGAAGATTGTGTTGCTGGTGGTGCTACTGATTCAAGAAGGTGGGTTAACTTGGATTTGAAATTCCAGTGGAATCAGCACTGAAGAGCAATGAGATGGTGTTGTTAGCTGGCCTGAGAATCAGTTAGAAGTACAAATGGTGTTTGAGTTGATGGTGAATGTGTTGCAGAAGCTACAACTTTGGAGTAATGGGTTCAGTCAGCTGGAGTTGGGTTTGATTACAATGAAGTTGAACTGCAGTGCCTGTGGTGCTGTGTGATAATGCGCTCGACAGTGTAGATGAATGATAGGTGTGCAAGAAGAAGCTCAGGCTGGTAATGGAGATGAGATGAACTTGATGTTGAGTGGAACTGTAGGTGGGATTGCAGTCAAGAGGAGTAGTGTTGGGTTGTAGCTGGACTGAGCAATTGCAGGTGGAACTGAAATTGGTGGTATGGCTCAGACTGCAGATTTGTGGTACTAGATGTTTACATGGGTTTCAGGCAAGAGAATTGCAGTTGCAGTGTTCAAGTGATGCAGGTGGGAGCTGTGTTGGCTTGCTAGTGCAGTCATGGCCACAGTTTTGTGTGGGTTCGGACATGGAATGATATTGCAGCAATGGAGAAGTGCTGGTGCTGATTTAGTTGCAGCTATGCAGTGTGTTGGCTGCAATAAAGGAAAAAGGCAGTGTGATGGGGATTGGTGCTAGTAATAGCAGTGCAGTGCAATTGCAGGTCGGATGGGTTGCTTAAGTCGCAAGTGGTGATGTAGTGGAAGTGAGCTTAATAGAAGTTGGTTGCAGCTGAGTGCAGTCATGTAACAAATGAGATTGGAGCTAATAGATATGTTGGTGTTGTGTTTATTTCAATGGAGGAACATCATATGGGAATGGATGGTGTATTGAAGGTGGTGTTGTTGAGCTTAGGCATGTAGCAGCTGCAGCTGGAAATGGGTACTGTGTAACTCACTATGCAGCTGGGAGCTGAATTGTTGGTGGTGATTGTTGGTTTCTGCAACAGGCTGAAGTTGCAGTTGAGTTGCAGTTGCAGGAAGAAGATTAAATGTTAACATATGTTAGAATGAATGCAATTGCAAAGATGGTGGTTAGGTCGCGGCATTTGTGACAGTTCAGGTGGTGTTGAAGCAACTGAGATGAACTGAGTTGTGTATGAATGCAAGTGACTGAAATTGGTTCTGGAAATGTATGAGGAATGTATGGATGAACCAGTAACTGCTGGACTAGTTGGTTGGCTTAAGTGTATTGTTGAAGAGTTTGTTGGAGTGAAAGTAGCTACAGAAGTTGGGAGTTGCAGCTTGTGTCTGAAATGACAAGAATGAAGCGCCAAGATGGTGCAAGAATGAACAGTGCAGTGCAAGATGGCTTGCAACTCTGGTCTAGAACCAAGTCAGCTGAGTTAGCCTTGCTTCAAGCCTGACTTATCTAATTAAACTCATCTGACTCGTGACATCACTGGGTCGAGTTCACTGACTCGACCTGACTTCCCGAGTCGACTCGGTTGACCTTTGACCGGTTTGACTATATGACTTCTCCGGCCGATTTCCGGCACCTTTACCAGTTTTCCGGCGACCACTTCTGGGACATATTTTCACATGGGTATTCCTCACTTATGGGCTTGGTGGACATCTTTGTATTGGACTTAATTTTAGAAGTTGGAGAAAAGCTACAAAAGAAGAGTTTTATACAACTTGGAAAGGATGACGTATTTTTTTTTACTTGGAGTTTTGGAGAGCGGCGACTAGGGTTTGCTTTCATTTATTTTTCGTCTTCTTCATTTCATTTTTGATTATGATTATGATGAACTCAAAAGCTATGAGTAACTAAACTCATATTATTGGTTATGGGATAAAGTTGATTTCACAACATGATATTGCTTCAATGAATTAGTTTTGTCTTAATAATTTATTATTTATGATTCATGGTTTATATTGTCATATGATTTGATTGTTTGTTTGGTTGAGTCCGGAATCAATCCGATTTGCATTCATTTCTAAAGCTATATTAGGGTTTTCAATACGAAAAAGTTGTTTATCCCTGATTCTAAGTAGCATAATTGTGGGTAGTGCTTGTAGTGATATATCCTACTAGTCACAAATGAATCATAACCTTGGTTAAATCGGATTAGTGCTTTTACACGTTTGATTGTCTTGATTAGTTTTATTCCATAAAACTTAAAGCTCTTAGGGAGTTAAACTTAATTGTGCTTTTACACTTTAAGTTGCTTTCTAGGTAGAATTCACATATGCATCTTTTAATGTGGTTGTGATGAAATCAGGGAATTAGCGGGATATTTTTGCGATCAAAGTATCCTAGGACTTTTAGTAAATGAGAGATTAAAATACCAATTCTAGTCATTGATGAAATACATGTTTGTGAATGATAATATCCCGTGACCAATATCTTCCTCTTATTGATTATTTTCATATTTTATTGCTTTCAATTTATTTTTATTGCATTGATAAACAAAATCCCCCCTTGGTTACTTAAGAATCTGAAAATTGCATAACAACAATTGCCTCTCTGTGGAAACAAACTCTTTCTTATCACATACTTCATTAAATTTAGTTGAGTGAGAAAGTGAATTATTTTTGACGCATACGACTGCGATCAAATTTTGGCGCCGCTGCCGGGGAGGCATACGGCTTGTTATTAAGTTTTTAGTTTCTTATCATCATTTCTGCTTTCATATTTTCTTTTTGTTTCTTGTCTTGTTTCTCACTTGTTTTTGAGAATTGTGTTTCCGGTACCTTATTGAAATACAAATTGGGAGAAGCAATGGGTGATGCAAATCGCACACTCAAGGAGCTAGCTTCTCAGAAGTTGGATCAACAACAATGGTGTATTGAAGCAACTTCCACTTTTGATATCAAGTCAGAGTTGATCAGTTAAATACCAAAGTTCCATGGATGTGTATGAGAAGATCCGAACAAGAATCTTATGGAGTTTCAATAGTTGATGACAAACATGATACTTAATGGGGCTAATGCAGATGAAGGAATGTTGCGTGCTTTTCCTTTCTCTTTGCTCGATACAGCTAAAGATTGGTTATATTACTTACCTCCTGGTAATATTACAACATGGAGTGGGTTGAAGAAACTTTTCTTGGAGAGATATTTTCCTGCGTCGAAAGCGACTCAAGTTCGCAAGGAGATTTGTGGGATGAAACAAAGTGTGGGAGAATCGTTGTATGAATGTTGGGAACGATACAAGAGATTGGTAGCAAGCTGCCCTCATCACCAATTTAGTGACGCAATGATTATCCAATACTTCTATGAAGGTCTCCAAACAAGTGATAGGAATCTTATTGACGCTGCAAGTGGTGGTGCACTTATGAACAAGACGGTGACACATGCTAGAGAGTTGATTGAGAGTATGGCAGCAAATTCTCAACAATTTTCAAGTCGTGGATCAGAACCACCTACCAAGGGAGTTAATCAAGTTGACGAGATTATTGAATTACGTCAACCAATGAGCAATATGATGAAAATGATGCAACAAATTGCAGCAGTGGTTGTAAAACCATCACGCCCAGCTTATGAGAACGTAGAGCATGTCAATACTATATTCTCAACTCAGTCGTATGGTATTTACTCCAACACTTACGAGCAAGTTGCAAGTACAAGTTTTATTTACAACCATCCGAGTGAGTTCCAACAACAAGTGCAACAACCGCAAAAATTAAGAATTGGCAAAGATGGTTACTTTGGTGGAGGCTCTAATGTTCGTGGTACAACAAAATCAACAACTAGCGAAATTAAATCAGCAGAAAACAGATAATGCAATTAAGGAGTTGCAATCACAAGTTGGTCAACCACAACAACAACAACCTCAAAATCAAGGGTCCAATATGGAAGAGTTGCCGAAATCTTTTATACAAAGAACGGAGGGTGCAGTCAAGGACTTGCAAATACAAGTTGATTCGATGGCTGAGGAGATTAATCAGTTGCATGCACAAAATGGTGAGAAACTCCCTTCCCAACCTCTTAACCCAAGAGATGGTGTCAATGCTATTACGTTTGGAAGTGGTACACGACTTGTGCAACCTGAAATTACTGATTCGGGTAAAGAAGAAGCCCCAAAAGAACTAGTTTTGGAGGAAAAGGATGCTGATTTCCCCCAAACTTCCGAGGTACCTATTTCCAACTCTAAAAATCATATTCCTACTTATGTTCCTCTTATACCTTTTCCTGTAAGGTTCGCTAAAGTTAATGGAAAAGTGGAACAAGATAGGGATATTTGGGATGTTTTTAAGAAGGTCCAAGTGAATATTCCACTTATTGAAGTAATTAGGCAATCTACTCGCTATGCAAAGTGTGTAAAGGAATTGTGCACTAACAAACACAAACTAACGGGTAATGAGGTAATGAGTGTGGGGGAGAATGCTTCGGCATATCTTCGAAAGAAACTCCCGCCTAAATTGAAGGATCCTGGTAGTTTCACTATTCCATGCACAGTTGGTAAAACACGATTTACCAAATCTATGCTAGATTTAGGAGCTTCCATTAATGTTATGCCTACTTCAATTTATGATGCTTTAAATCTTGGTCCTCTTAAGAAAACCGGCATAGTTATTCAACTTGTCGATAGATCTAATGTTTACCTGAAAGGGATTGTTGAGGATGTTTTGGTGCAGGTGAAAGGACTAATATTTCCAGTGGATTTCTACGTTTTAGACATGAGTGATATGAATTCATCATCGTCTACACCTTTACTGTTGGGTAGACCATTTTTGAGTACCGCTAGAACGAAGATTGATATCCACAATGGCACCTTGACTATGGAGTTTGATGAAGAAGTCATACACTTCAACATCTTTGAGGCGAGGAAACATCCAATTAACATTCAATCAGATTTCCATAATGTGTTGGAAGCCGGCTAAGGCGTAACAAACAAGGAGATAGTCGGGCTGACGACTTTAAACCAAGCGCTAAATGGGAGGCAACCCATGGGATGAGTATTTCTTCTCTTCTCTTGTTTTGTTTTGTTTTTATTTATTTATTTTTGATTTCTTGTCATATTTCATGTAAGATTTCCCACCTTGACTTACTTTGGATGACTCAATTTACATTGAGGACAATGTAAAGTTTAAGTGTGGGGGAGTGGTTAAGCTTGCATTGTAAATTTCTTTGAAATTTTCATGTTTTTTCAACTTTTTTGTAAATTAGTGCATGAAAAACTCCAACTTTTAGTTAGTTTAGAGTCACATAGTATACATGTCGCTAAGATTACATCGAGATTCTCATAAGAGTGAGTGAACTTAAAGATGACATAGAACGTGATCGGGTTTCTTACTTGTATGAGAGTTAAAGTTGGATTTAACCATCCCGATGGCAAATGAGGTGCAGACTGAATTCAGTATTAGAGTTGTGGTCCCCCATAGTGGAGACTACTCATGTTACATCATAAGAGGCACCGACCTTCACTTATTTGTACCTGTCTAAATATGTGCTTTTAGAGTGTGTGTCACCGTACCTAAACTCCGGGTAGAATGGTGAGCTACCCAACCTCCCACCAATAGAAACTCTATTTTGATCTCTTGAATGATATTTTATCAATCATGATGGTGACATCGAATTGCTAACTTATATACCACTTGTAATCTTGTTCGCAGTTAGCACCATGTATATCTCTCTACACCAACAGGTCCATAGAAACACCATCATCATCAACAAGAGGAGCATCACAAATTTGAAGGAAAGTTGAAAACGTTCAAGGTTTACAAGCAACGGTACAAAAATGAGCAGATTTCAGATTTAAGTATAACAACAAGACAAGGAGCATAATTTTTACAAGTTGAAGACTATTGTACAAGAGCGAATATTATCAAGATGAGAATTCAAGAAGTTTATGATATCGAGACATACAAGTTGTGAAGAATCGAGCGGTAAAGTACTTACACTATGGCCTTTGTGCTTGCATTTTTATTTTATCTTTATTTTGTTAATTTGTATTTTATTTTCTCTTGTCTAAAAAAAAAAAGGCGGGACATGGTCATCATTATGCTAGGTCCCTTGTTAAAAAAAAAGCAAGAGAAAAGTTTATTAGGTCCATCTTTAGTTTTAATATTTTGTTTGTTTTTGTATTTACTTTATTTATCTTGCATCTTAAAAAAAATGGAAAAAGAAATGAAAAAAAAAAAAAAATATTCATTGCATCATATTTGGTTTGTTTAGTTCGTTTTTGGTTTTGTATTCATTCAATAAACCCAATGGAAGAATAAATATACGTAATGAAGTTTCAAGCAACAAGGAATTAGAGGAAAGAATCACATTGTCAAGATTCTACGAAGTTCAAGATTTCATCATCAAGAGTTGAAGACCGAAGACGAAGACGAAGACAAGGATTGAAGACCGAAGACGTTTCTATGGATGCTGTGAGAGTGGTGCTAACTGCACACCGAACGGATAACGAGGTAAGTAAGCATATTCCGACCTTCGTTAAGTGGTTGATTTCTTTTCTTAGAGATCGTCAGAAAAAGGGGTTTTCAAAATGAATAAAAGATGTGGGTTTTCAAAACAATTCGGAGGGTTTTTGCCTTCCTACCATTCAAGGTGTCGCAGGATTCTCTCTTCATTCCTACCTGGACACATGTGTGACCCATAAAAAGGTTGTTTATTCTTGAGAGCAACTTCATAAAACCCTTTCTTGTGAGGCAGAGTCGAGACTTTCGATCACCCCGAACCCGAATTTCTTTCGATAAGGGATGGTTATTTCTCTCCAAACTTTTAAGGATGAGATTGTGTTCATTTATGTGTCTAACTTCTTATGACTAGTGTGCAGAATCTTTATGTCTTCTTAGCGCGTTGGATGCTATCATTACGGAGAACTAGTAAGTTGGAAAAGTAGGTTTTGTGGGTATATCTCTAGTAAACCCTCATGAGATGGAGTTGTATGTATCATTAAGTTTTGTGTGATTTGCTCGAGACTAGCAAAGTCTAAGTGTGGGGAAATTTGATAGGTGTCATAAACACCTTCATTTATATCTATAGTTTATACTTTCTTTGCTATTTTTCTTGTAGAATATGTATCTTATGTTTTCTTTTGAGTATTTAGGTGCAATGGAGTCATTACGTGCAAAAGAAGGAAAAAACGTCCATTTGGAGCGTAAAGGACAGAACAACCAATGCACAGGCGAGTACACTTGGAGCCGGCTAATGTTGAGCTGGAAGAAGGTGAAGAATGGACAGTCAGTTCCCCAGAACTGACAGATGAGTTGAATAGAGAGTTAAGCTGTCGGATATTCGGAACTGGCAAGCCAAATAATTTCAGGTTGTCTTATCAAAACTGCTGGATGCCGATATCAATTTCTACTCCTACACAACCCTAAAAACAAGACAAATGTTTGTCTTCTCGTTATTGTCCTTGTGAAATTCAGAGCTGAGAGACGGCTGCTGTCTGTGTAAAGAGATGGAGAAATGGGATTCAACTGAGAAATCAGGGAGATCGAGAGATGAAGATGCTACTGCTAATAATCATCCAGTGGTTTAGTTGATGATTTGTGATGGATCGATTACAAAAGAAATCAGAAGATTAGGTTTCGTTTGAGCATAATTTGGGGATGATTGTTCTAAACTGAGATTGGGTTTCGATTGAAAAGATGAAGCTTTCGGGATCGATATATTTAGAAGATGATGTCAAGAATGGGTTTGATTCTGTGAGTTTGAAAATTCAAATGAAGTTAGGGTTCGGTCGATTCATGGAAACAAGGAAGAAGAATTGAAGAAGATGAGAAATAGCAGATGGGTTTTATTCAGAAGAAGGAATATAGGGTTTCAGGTGTTGGTGCTTTGCAAGAAGTAACAGATGACTGAGTTACAGATGCTCATGGTAGTATGTTTGAATGGGATCTCAAGAACTGGAGGTGAAGGTCAGATGCAGTTGTTGATGGCTGGAGAGTTAGGTTTGTGGAACAGCCGCAAATGCTAGTGATACCAGGTGGTGGTTGAGCTGAAATGGCAGGTTGAAATGTGGTTGTTACAGGGTTGGATCTGTGGGTATGAAGCTACATAGTTCTTAGATGTATGTTGGGTGCAGCTAAGCTAGTTTGCAGCTGAAATTGGAAGGAATTGGAGTAGATATTGGTTATGCTGATGCTAGTGGAAATTGCAGTTATAAGGAAATGGTTGTATGTTGCTAGGTGGAGTTTTAGAAGGGTTTCTTGAGCTTGTAATGAAGCAGCGGAAGGTGTTTTTATTATAGTAATGGAAGATGGATTCGACGGAGCTGTGCAGACATGGAGAATAGTTTGAGAAGCTAACTATTGTCACGGGTTTTGAGCTGCAGTGCAGGTGGTATTGAGAAGATTGTGTTGCGGGTGGTGCTACTGATTCAAGAAGGTGGGTTAACTTGGATTTGAAATTCCAGTGGAATCAACACTGAAGAGCAAGGAGATGGTGTTGTTAGCTGGCCTGAGAATCAGTTAGAAGTACAAATGGTGTTTGAGTTGATGGTGAATGTGTTGCAGAAGCTACAACTTTGGAGTAATGGGTTCAGTCAACTGGAGTTGGGTTTGATTACAATGAAGTTGAACTGCAGTGCCTGTGGTGCTGTGTGATAATGAGCTCGACAGTGTAGATGAATGATAGGTGTGCAAGAAGAAGCTCAGGCTGGTAATGGAGATGAGATGAACTTGATGTTGAGTGGAACTGTAGGTGGGATTGCAGTCAAGAGGAGCAGTGTTGGGTTGTAGCTGGACTGAGCAATTGCAGGTGGAACTGAAATTGGTGGTATGGCTCAGACTGCAGATTTGTGGTACTAGATATTTACATGGGTTTCAGGCAAGAGAATTGCAGTTGCAGTGTTCAAGTGATGCAGGTGGGAGCTGTGTTGGCTTGCTAGTGCAGTCATGGCCACAGTTTTGTGTGGGTTCGGACATGGAATGATATTGCAGCAATGGAGAAGTGCTGGTGCTGATTTAGTTGCAGCTATGCAGTGTGTTGGCTGCAATAAAGGACAAAGGCAGTGTGATGGGGATTGGTGCTAGTAATGGCAGTGCAGTGCAATTGCAGGTCGGATGGGTTGCTTAAGTCGCAAGTGGTGCTGTAGTGGAAGTGAGCTTAATAGAAGTTGGTTGCAGCTGAGTGCAGTCATGTAACAGATGAGATTGGAGCTAATAGATATGTTGGTGTTGTGTTTATTGCAATGGAGGAACATCATATGGGAATGGATGGTGTATTGAAGGTGGTGTTGTTGAGCTTAGGCATGTAGCAGCTGCAGCTGGAAATGGGTACTGTGTAACTCACTATGCAGCTGGGAGCTGAATTGTTAGTGGTGATTGTTGGTTTCTGCAACAGGCTGAAGTTGCAGTTGAGTTGCAGTTGCAGGAGAAGAATAAATGTTAACATATGTTAGAATGAGTGCAATTGCAAAGCTGGTGGTTAGGTTGCGGCATTTGTGACAGTTCAGGTGGTGTTGAAGCAGCTGAGATGAACTGAGTTGTGTATGAATGCAAGTGACTGAAATTGGTTCTGGAAATGTATGAGGAATGTATGGATGAACCAGTAACTGATGGACTAGTTGGTTGGCTTGAGTGTGCTGTTGAAGAGTTTGTTGGAGTGAAAGTAGCTACAGAAATTGGGAGTTGCAGCTTGTGTCTGGAATGACAAGAATGAAGCACCAAGATGGTGCAAGAATGAACAGTGCAGTGCAAGATGGCTTGCAACTCTGGTCTAGAACCAAGTCAGCTGAGTTAGCCTTGCTTCAATCCTGAATTATCTAATTAAACTCATCTGACTCGTGACATCACTGGGTCGAGTTCACTAATTCGGCCTGACTTCCCGAGTCGACTCGGTTGACCTTTGACCGGTTTGACTATTCCAGTCATCTGAGCTATTTTCTGGTGACTTCTCCGGCCGATTTCCGACACCTCTACCAGTTTTCCGGGGACCACTTTTGGGACATATTTTCACATGGGTATTCCTCACTTATGGGCTTGGTGGACATCTTTGTATTGGACTTTGGAGATTGGACTTAATTTTAGAAGTTGGAGAAAAGCTACAAAAGGAAAGTTTTCTACAACTTGGAGAGGATGGCGTATTTTTTTTACTTGGAGTTTTGGAGAGCGGCGACTAGGGTTTGCTTTCGTTTATTTTTCGTCTTCTTTATTTAATTTTTGATTATGATTATGATGAACTCAAAAGCTACGAGTAACTAAACTCATATTATTGGTTATGAGATAAAGTTGATTTCATAACATGATATTGCTTTAATGAATTAGTTTTGTCTCAATAATTTATTGTTTATGATTCATGGTTTATATTGTCATATGATTTGATTGTTTGTTTGGTTGAGTCCGGAATCAATCCTATTTGCATTCATTTCTAAAGCTATATTAGGGTTTTCAATACGAAAAAGTTGTTTATCCCTGATTCTAAGTAGCATAATTGTGGGTAGTGCTTGTAGTGATATATCCTACTAGTCACAAATGAATCAGAACCTTGGTTAAATCGAATTAGTGCTTTTACACATTTGATTGCCTTGATTAGTCTTATTCCATAAAACTTAAAGATCTTAGGGAGTTAAACTTAATTGTGCTTTTACACTTTAGGTTGCTTTCTAGGTAGAATTCACATATGCATCTTTTAATGTGGTTGTGATGAAATCAGGGAATTAGCGGGATATTCTTGCGATCAAGGTATCCTAGGACTTTTAGTAAATGAGAGATTAAAATACCGATTCTAGTCATTGATGAAAATAATGTTTGTGAATGATACTATCCCGTGACCAATATCTTCCTCTTATTGATTATTTTCATATTTTATTGCTTTCAATTTATTTTTATTGCATTGATATACAAAATCCCCCCTTGGTTACTTAAGAAACTGAAAATTGCATAACAACAATTGCCTCTATGTGGAAACGAACTCTTTCTTATCACATACTTCATTAAATTTAGTTGAGTGAGAAAGTGAATTATTTTTGACACATGCGACTGCGATCACATATGCGTCACATAATTTACGGAAGATAAGTTTCCACCTTTTTTTTATTATTCATTGGACCTTTTTTGCTCACACTCATGTCCCACTAAATCTTGACCTTCCATATTATGTTTAACAGCGTAACTTTGTGGACTGTCGGGTCCCGACGATTTTTAATTTTTTTTTTTAAGAGAAACGTTTATATACAGGAAATGGTTTTTCTTCTAAAATCACTCCAAGTCATCTTCAAAAAACTTGATTTTCCACTTAAATTATCTCATATCTCCTCAACTCCTAAACAACATTTTCTCTTAGTTTTTTTCTTTTTTTTTGTCAATCTCCTTTCTAAAATGGTGAAAAATAAATATAATTCTTACCAAGAAGACTTGCATCTTCCCCCATCGTTTTGTTTTCTAGAGAATGAAGGAATTTATGCGGATGACATAAAATTATTTTTGAAAAAGGTCTTCGAAAAATTTGCAAAAGCTTGTGGTGGAAATCCGAATAATTGTAGTGATAGTGAGATTCAAAGTAGATTTAGCACCATCAAGGTGAAATGGATTACTTTTTGTTAAAGTAGTCTCAATTGTTAACAAAATAACAACACGTTGGATAAAAATCAATTGTATAAGTTAACTAAACTTAATTGCTACAATTGTTTTAGAGTTTTTGTCCATCTTTTTTTTTGCCTAATTTATGCCTCATTTTAATTTTGGTTGATTACAGTGGCGATAAATTAATTTTTCAATAAAAATAGCAAACCTTTGAAGTGCGACATAAATACACAATGCTTAAAGATATTGGGAATGTAATAGAGGATCAAACCGAATATGCGGATTTGAAAGTCGATTAAGTTGGTCAAATATTTAGTGATTGTCCTAAGAGATCTGGGGTCTAAACCCCGCTTGAATCAGGATGGAGATCCTTCTTTTGTAAGTTGGGCTTCTAGTTATCAAACTTTTTCTTATAAGAGAGATTTTCCGAATAGGAAAATAAATAAATTAAAATGCACTCCAGTTATAGTTTTTCGTATTTATATTAGCTGGAACTAAAACGAGAGCAATTGTTAATATGTATTTTGTTGTTTAAGTTTTGTATCTACCTTCATCGGCTAATATGGCGTCTTATGATTTCGTATCACTCCGATGCGTGTTAATACGAACCACCAAAACCATGTAAATATTTGGTGTTGTATGTGTTATCACGTCAATTCAAAATTGTTATTTTGTCATATGAAAAATTTGGTTCAAATTTTAATAAATTTGGTATTATTATTATCATTATAGCTAGTCTAGACAATGGCATATACTCAATCATTTATAATGTAATAATAATTAATTTGAATTACAATATTTTTCGGCTACAATATTTCAATAAGTCTTATTTTAAGTATCAATTATCCATACATTTATATTTAAACATCTATTATATGCATATTTTAGATGATGAAAGATGGCATCATTGTAATTGGACAAAACCAAAAATCAGTCAATACCAATCAATTTTAGGGGTTATTATCATATCATATGAGTACCGATGAGTACCATTGTTTGGGTATCAATATGGTATTTGTATCCAACTATACATGCACAATACAACATTTTGGGTTACAATTGCACATCCATACTAGTATGAGTCTAACGTATGCTTGGTTCTCTAAAATCCAATTACAGTGTAGTTCTACTCAATGTAATTTGAATTACATATGTTCAAACGACCTCTTCGAAAACTCACATGTTTTGACATGTTATTATTCTAATAGGAAATGACTTCTAATTTGTTTTATGATTCTTTTTTCCTGTAAAATAAAGTGTTTTTTTAATGAAGTTTCGTATTCCGTTTGGATTTTTTCTCAAGCTTCCTCTCATAGGGGATTTTGAGGATCCAACCCCTGTAATAACATGTGAAAAACAAGGGGCGCCGAGTACACAAGAACTTTTTGATTCGGAAACGTGTATGGAAATAATTTTCGTAATCAGTAGAACAAATCAATAGTAGATCAAATACCTGATATGAAGACAAGTTTAACTTGGACGATCTCAAAAATCTGTCATATCCCTGGCTAGCACTTACGGTGCTCTTAGAAGTCTGTTTTAAATAAAATTAATTATTTGTAACTTAATTATCAAGTTATTAGTGTTAAGTATCTTCAATTTGTTTGTTGGATAAGGTTAGAGATTAATGGCTGAGATGTACTATGTGGCTGAGTCAGCTTATTCGATTAGGGTTTATACGAATAGCTACTTAAGAGATAGTCTACCTTCTGAGTTGGTTATGAATGAAAAGAGATAAGTTAAAGGATGTCTTCTTGAGTGCAAGAAACAAATTAATTTAGGGTTTCTTCTATCACTTGTTGCTTTCACCACAAAATCAATATAAACTGTCCAGGTTATTTAATGCATTACTAGCGATATTTTTATTATAAAGATAAACAATATTGTGCGGAAAATAAATAACATTGTTAACGAGGAAAACTACAAATCAGAAAACCTTGGTACCTAGTCTAGATCTTCAACACCATATTGTATTAAGCAGCTATAGACACTAGTCTATTATCAGACTTCATACTAGGATGTAGTTGAGACCGAATTGACCCTATTATGAATTCAAATTCAATTATGCTCCTTTATGTCTCTTGGATCTTGCAAGACCCTATGTAACACGATTCCCGTAATCGACTTCCTTTACAGGACTATGAGTTGCTTCAACCTAAGTGAAAACTGTTATAACTATTCTGCCTCTAACAGATATCCTATTGGATTTCATTCAGAAATAAATTCGATCAAGGTACGGAAATCTATATGCTTATGGATACAAGATCAAGATTAGCTTGAACTTATTCTTTCCAAAACTTATAAAGATGCCTAATCAATTCTGCCTCACAAGAAAAATCTGCACTCATCAAACCAGAAGTGATTTAGGTACCTATCTTGTTGAATCATAAAGTCTGAGAAGAAGAATACTTTGTAAGTTTTATCTATGAAGTTCCTGATATATAGTTCGAAAACTAAAAGATCAATAAGAACAAGATCCGTACAACATGAACTATCACGTAAAACATAGTATGACCGGTCTTCACTAATCCCTTAGTGAAGTCATTTAAAGTCGTAACTTAATACAGTTTTACCAGTGTAAATTTAGGTTTTAGAGGAAGAATCTAGCCGCAACTAGGAAATAGAAGTGTTAGGATTGAGATTATAATGTGCAGCGAGTCCTCTATATATATTGATGAACAATGCTCAAAAATGCAGGTTCATGAACTAGTTTCCATGTTTACAAATTTCTTTGTATTCAAGCAAGCTAAACTTCTCCATATAGATTGTGTATGAAAGCACGCGAGAAGATTCCTTTGAATCACAAAGAAGATGTGTGCAACCACAAGTACATAACCAAGTGGTTTTCTAGAGAGCCATGACTAAGTAGTTTTTAAACTGACAAACTTAATTTTTCATAAGACCAAATCAATCCGTGAACTAAAAAGTCGTCTCATAAAATTGTAGCTTTTAATATTGACAAGTTCATGAACTGCCTAAAATAGTTTGTGTACTTGAAAATAGAATTTGTAAAGGAAACATTAAAAATCAACTAGTTCACGAACGGAATTGCTTACAGGGAGGTAGTCAAAAGAGATTTCAAATGAGTTATCTAAATTTTATGAAACTCCGTGTTATTCGATTAAGATTTCATAAAAGTCATTCCAACATCCTTGTTATTCGAATGAGAATTAAAAGTCACAGGTTTGTTGTTTTCAAAGATTTGGGGAGACTTTTTTAGGAAAATAGGCATGGTAGAAATCTCTAGTAGGCATGGTAGAAATCTCTACCCAAGAGGTGATATTTTGAGAAACTTGGAAATTTGGGGAATATTTTTTTTAAGAGTAGGACCTATTTTTTATTTTTTTTGTTTGAATTGATGACGAAGGAATGGGTTGTTTGCGCAATAGTCCAGCCGACCTCATCTGATCAAAGAGATTTTTAAGGCCATTTTCCCAAAATCAAACTCAGAGGAAACAACGAGAAGATGCTAACTAATGGAGAGATATTATAAGAAATAAAATATGGGATGAGCGGAATAAAGAGAATGAAAACTTTGGCATAGGAAAACAATGAGATTTATTTTGACAATGAGCACGTATTTTACAAGGTAGTCATGGTACTTTTATTTACATTTTAACGTGCATACTTAAAAAATAGGTAGATGTTTTGAACTTTTTATTATATATAATACATTTTTGTCTCTACAAATTGCGGAGACTATTCACAAATCTCTTTTTTCTTGTCCCTATGTACTCTAAGGAAATCACTAAAAATCTCTAAATTTCCGGAGAATCTCTGAGAGTCACTCAAATAAAAATTCTATGAAATTCTACAGAAATCTTATTTGACTACCCCTGCTTAGTTCGCAAACTAGTCAATTTTGAGATAATTGTGGATATTAGTCGTGTTCAAACGAGGTGGCACTAATTTTCTAATGCAACCCTCTATTACCTCTTGTGGCCGCACTACTTCATCCAACTGCACGACAAATAAACTTTAGAGGTAACAAGATAACTGGAGATGATCCTCAAGAAAGGCCTAATTTTATTTTGTTACAATATTAAAAACTAGGGTGTTGATGGATGTATTTAGACGGGGATAAAGCAACAATATCCGTATCCAAATATGAAAATACCGTACAAAATTTGAATTCCGAATAGATATAATTGTTTCACTTCCAATTTGTACTCGAAATTTTAATCCATCTCAAAATCGTTATGAAATAAATTAATAAATTATTGGAACTTTTGCAAAATGTAAATATTATACAATAAAAAAATTAGCATTAAGATATTTATAAATAATTTAATTATGGGAAGACACAATTTTATTTTTGAAAAGACTGAAGAATTGCATGGTTAATCATGATGCAAATCATAAAATTGACGGTTTTCTCTTTCATAGAATATCTATTAGTATTCAAAAAGGTGTTGGTGCCCAGCTTGTTGCTCGACTACCAACTAATTCATTGTAAATATGCTTGCTTTGTTGTTTATTATTATTATTTTTAAATAAATAATAATAAAATAATAATAACGGATAGAGGATTTTCTAAATATAATACTTGGATTATAGGAATTTAGTTAATTTTAAAATGGAAAAAAAAAGTGAAAAATGGAATGTCGATATACACTTCAGTAAACGTTAAAGTACATATGATTAATGTTAGGATAAGATAAAACTGAATTATTTATGAAAGAAATTAATAAATTAACTAAATTCTTATAATTAAATTATTTATGAAAGAAATTAATAAACTATTGGAACTTTTACAAAATGTAAATATCATATAATAAAAAAAATTAGGATTAAGATATTATAAATAATTTAATTATTTTTGCAGTGCAAATGTAGAGAAAGTAAAGAGGCAGAGAGTAGTTTCCATTCATCATATTCATCGGGTTACATGGACAATATCCTTTATATACATGTGAAAGGGAAATCCTAGGTATCTAGTTGGGCCGCACATCCATGGGCCGTAGGCCCTACAAGACTCCCCCTTGTGCGGTCCAATAGAACTCCGTACGCAGTGCTTCACATAAAGTGCTTGGAATGCAGGTCTTCAAATGTAGTTCTCTCCTTTATGACTATTGTGCCGAAATCAATCGCCTCTTTAAAACTTTTACAAGGAAAAACCCAGTGGAACAAAACCTTGGTACAACTCTTCACATGTAGCACTTCACATGTTGTCTCGTACTTTACTTGTAGTTCATTACATGCAATACGATCTTCATGGACCGACGAGTCTAAGTTAATTACCTCGTTAAAACTTCGTCAGGAAAACCCAGAGGGGACAAAACCTGAACTAAAGAAAAACAGTACAATATTAAGCAAACTTAGAACATATAGTTGGACTCGAATATGTTGCCTCATTAAAACCTTGACAAAGAATACCCAATGGGACAAAACCTTGACAAAGGGAAAATACTACCACGTGACGGATACCACTAAAGGTGATCCGTTGCAGATGATCACTTTGTTCCATTGAAGTTGACTAGTTGCTTCACAACTCCTAAGGCAGAGAATCCTCGTGGGAAAGACAATAGCCTTAACTGGGAAATTACTTCCCAGTGTTTGCTGCTATCTCATTAAAAACCTTTCCAAGTAACAAAACCCTGTGGGAAAAAGTAACCTCGGTAGTAATAACACCAACACACTATTAGATTCCCCCCTGATTTCAGACAATTTCATTAGTCCAACCCAGTCATGGGAGTTCATCACACTTTACTTTGGTGACTTAAATATTTATAAGACACTTGTTTGTACCCAAAATTACTTTTGGGCACGAAACACGATTGAATCGATTATTTGGTGTGTATTTTAGGTTGGGAGACGAATTGAAGAACAGATAAAGTGACACAGGTTTAGCGTGGTTCGGCATGGTTGCCTACATCCACGGACGAATCCCCTAGGGGAATAATATTTTATTGATATTTTGAATTACAGTCTCTTTTCTGTATTGGCTACCCCCCCCTTTTTTTATTTCTGCTCCTCACTATTTATACCCTTGAATACATAATAAACTTAAATGGCCTTAACTGCTCATTCATGCCCCATCTTCAATTCTGCATGTATGAAACTGCTGGAATCAATACCGCATGGCTCCATCTTAAATTTTGCATGAAACTGCTCAATCATGCCTAATAAATTAATTCGCATGAAACTAACTTTGCATGCCTCCTGAATTAATTCGCATGAAACTGCCTCTGCATGCCTCCTGAATTAAATTTGCATGCTAGCAGACTGGATTGATGGCTGACAGGTATAATGGATGGCTATGTGGATGGAGGCTAGTTGGCAGCACAGCTGACAGCACGGGTAGAGACTGGCTGGCAGTGCGATAGAGTACTTAGCTGGGAAACCGTTTGGTAGCACCACTGGAAACACTGATGGAAACTGCATGGAAGCACCATCAGCAACACGATCTTGACATTGACCGAGTGTTGACTTTGACCATTGACCGAGCGTTGACTTTGACCATTGACAGGTCATTGACTTTATGTAATACGGGACATGATGGTGGGCTACTTCAGTTGACTGGTTAACGGGCTTGGATGAGGGCCAAAAGATGATTCAAGTACCATTTTGGCCCATTATGTGGCATTTTTACTTATGGTACAAACATCGCCCCCTCTTCACCTCCAACTTGTTGGGGGTTAAGAACATTTCATTTTCATTGATCAATGACAAAATTTTCCCTTAAGTGTGGATTATTGCTGCTGAAGTGTTTAGCAACCTTCTCTTGCTGTTCGCAGAAATCAAGACGCCCCCAAGAGTAAATTTCTGTTGTTGAAGCGCAAAGAAAACTGCCTTCACTGATTGTGGAAATCGTAAACAAGTCGCCCGAGGCATTGTGATTGGAAGATCGACGGGAAACAGTTGAGCATGAATCATTGTTGTATGCAAAATTAGGACCGAAGGCTGAACTGGTCTGCAACGGAAACGTGATGCTGGAGCGGAGTGGTGTTGTGAGTGAGCAGTAAATGCTGATGTAAAATCGGACCGTGGTAGTTACTTAGAACTTAGACTGGTAACTGTTGTTTGGAAAAGATGAGTTATATCTGACGTCACTTAGCCGAAATCTGTGCGAGTTGTCGTAAACGAAATCTGAATTTGCAGACTGTCAGTAATTTCCGACCAAACTGGGTAGTATCAGATGTTGGTATTAAGCTGCTGTCAATTACGGACTAAGTTGCGGTAGATGCGAGCGAAGGGGTGCGACCCTTTAGTAGCTGAGATGGTAACAGATTTGGTGTGTCGTTGGACCTCCAATGGTCTTGGCTGTGCTACTTGATATGACGTTGATCCTTATATGTCTTCAATAGTTATATGAATCAAGATAGCAGCAGTGATATCGGGTAGATCACAATAGTTGTTGTGGAACTGGATTGCAGAGATGACGGTAAACTGGATTGTGACGGCCACAAAAACTGTCCTGTGCATTAATGAGCAAAACTGGTCTACAGCAGTTGCGATCAGCTGGACTGCAGGAGCTACGAACATGACTGCAGCAGCTGCGGTCAGCTGGACTGCAGGAATCACGAGCATAGTTGGAATGCAGCAACAACGAGCAAAGTTTTACTGCACCAGCTATGATCAGCTGGACTACATGAGCTGCGAACATCACTGCAGCATCTGCGGTCAGCTGGACTGCAAGAATCGCGAACATAGCTGGACTGCAGCAACTTCGATCAGCTGGAATGCAGCAGCGACGAACAAAGTTTCATTGCAGCAGCTGCGATCAGCTGGACTGCAGGAGCTGCGAACATCACCACAACAGCTGCGGTCAGCTGGACTGCAGGAATCGCGAACATAGCTGGACTGCAGCAGCTTCGATCAGCTGGAATGCAGCAGCGACGAGCAAAGTTTCACTGCAGCAGCTGCGATCAGCTGGACTGCAGGAGCTGCGAACATCAGTGCAGCAGCTGCGGTCAGCTGGAATGCAGGAATCGTGAACATAGCTGGACTGCAGCAGCTTAGATCATCTGGAATGCAGCAGTGATGAGCAAAGTTTCACTGCAGCAGCTGCGATCAGCTGGACTGCAGGAGATGCGAACATCACTGCAGCAGCTGCGGTCAGCTGGACTGCAAGACTCCCGAACATAGATGGACTGCAGCAGCTTCGATCAGCTGAAATGCAGCAGGGATGAGCAAGACTGCACTGTAGCAGCTGCGGTCAGCTGGACTGCAGCAGCTGCTGAGGGATTGGATTTAAATGTTCGATAAACCTGAGTGTAACAGTTATAAATAGAACCAGACTGCATCAATTGCGTCCAACTGAGTACGTGATGGATGAGCAAAACTGGACTGCATCAGTTGCGTCCAACTGAGTGCGGCAGCTGCTTAGGAATTGGATTACAGCAGTTCGATCAACTTAGTTGTAGTAGTTTAACATTACTGATTGCAATAATTGCGTCAAAATATTAGGGTGTATGCTCGCCCCCTCTTAATCCTGTAACTCGTTGGAGGACTAAGAAGTTTGGGTTACCTTTTGTTTCGATTTTCAGAAGCTGAATTTTGCATCGCATTTAGGTGCTACGTAACTCGCCCCTAAGTGTATGGAGTGTTACGCAGCTCGCCCCAAAGGAATTATTTTAGACCATGAGGTGTTACATATCTCGCCCCCTAAGTGATGGTCAATCACATTGAGGTAATATGCAACTCATCCCCAGAAGATAGTGATTGTCATGCTGCTCAATGCTCGCACAAGGGTGCACTGCCTTGCTGCATTTTGCTCGCGCATGAAGTTTTGAAGTTTTATACTATCTGGAATTCGCGTGGGGGGGCAATCCCACTATTCCAGATGCCGCAGAATTGAAATGTGTGCATCTCCTTGTGAGAAAATGCTCGCCACATTGTAGGTGTCTCATTGAACAAAAGTATGCATGATTATATGAAAAGATGCGGAAATATGTAAATTGTATACGTACCATATTAACAGTGTTATTGCAACTTCGTTTATGAGGTGATTAGGATGTCCACTAGCTATGTTGATGTTTTCCAGCGACGATGATTTAGTGTAGTTGCCTTAGCGTCTCGGCTTGACTCTGTGACCAGATTTGTCCGCAGGACTGGAATGCATCAGTTAAATCAAAACTGGATTGAAGACAGTTGCCATGGAACTGTATTGCAGCAGCTGCGATCATCTAAACTGTAATAATTATAATTAAAACTGGACTGAAGCAGTTGCTGGGAAAAACTTTACTGAAACAGTTTTGAGGAAAGCTCGACTTCAGCAGTTCGATCAACTGGACTGAAGTATGTGCTGAGGAACTGGACTACAACAGCTCGATCAATTGTACTGTAGTAATTATGCGATGAAGGACTGCAGCAGTTCGATCGACTGGACTGCAGTATTTGCTGAGGAACTAGACTACAACAGCTCGATCAACTGGACTGTAGCAGTTTTGATCATCAACGAACTTAAGTGTTTTGAGATTTGAAAATCTACACAACAAACACGAACTTTCCATGTTGCGGACTTAAATCGACATAACATTAGTCTTTGAGGATTCTGTTATGGCTTCATATGGTGATTTAAAATGCGCCCCTCTTCGATGTCGCCGCCCCAATCTCAAAAATAATTTCTTTAAACGTTTGAAATTGCGTCCTCATGTTGTTGGAATTTGATATGCGATCGCAACGAGCCAAAAATAATCCAACTCGGACGTACGACGAAGAAGTTATCGAACAAACAAATTTGCATGTGGAGTAAGACGAGAAATAGATTGTTGTCGGCAGGAGCGGTTGATGCGGCGCAAGTTTCTAATGTGGCAACTTATATGGAAATAAGTTGGCTGATGTGGCACCCGGTTGACGACGCGGTATTATCATGTTGATGACGTGATGCATCTCTTAATGACTTTGTTCGGTGAGCACCTCGCTCCAAAAAATGTAGATGATGTGGTTAGTCCAAGAATATTCTCCTCAAATTGTAGAAATTTTTCCTTCATGATATGGAATATTGAGATATGATTGCAACGAACCAAAAATCATCCAATTTGAACGTCATATGAAGTAGATATCAAAGAATTAAAATCGACCACCAAGCCCAATAATTAATGTAAAACGTCAAGTCCAAGAAGTAGAATTTTGCTCAAGCCCACAGAGGGGCGCAGAAATCCACAAGCAAAATTGACGTGGGCTGAAAAATCCAGGGCTACGAAATTGAGTTGCTCCGCGTTGCGCTGGACCGGACGTAAGTTATTAAGTTACCCCGTGCCGCACTGAATCAGACGTACGTTATTAAGGTAGCCCGCGTTGCGTTGAATCGGGACTATGAAATTATGTTGTTTCGTGAAACACTGAATCATCGAAAGCCGCCGCTGCTGCCCCTGGCCCCCGGGAAAGGCCGCCGGACAAGGCCGCCGGCGATTGCTTCTGCTGACCGGACCTGTTGAAGATGACCGGCCTTGTTGATGTGGGTGAAGAAGACTTAATTTGGGTGACGAAAATGTAACGTGGGTGAACTGACCCATTGATATGGGTGACGGAAATTTTAATCTAACGCGGATCATCGAAGTTTGATGTACCAACGAGCATCGAAGGTTGATATACGCAAAACATCGAGGTTTGATGTAACAAAAAGTATCAAAATTTTCCAGAGCGTTGAAGTTTGATGTATCGCAAAGCATCGAAATTGGATGTACCACAAAGCATCGAAGGTCGACATCCGCATATCATCGAAGTTTGATGTACCGTGA
This sequence comes from Papaver somniferum, assembly GCF_003573695.1. Classification (NCBI taxonomy): domain Eukaryota; kingdom Viridiplantae; phylum Streptophyta; class Magnoliopsida; order Ranunculales; family Papaveraceae; genus Papaver; species Papaver somniferum. The sequence goes on from NC_039366.1 coordinate 174,843,728, forward strand.
TGTATCGAAATTTTCCCGACTGTGGACGGAATTGAGAACGGACTTTGGCAGCCGGGCATAGCTGCCGGCTGAAATTGGTTAGCAACTCTTAGTTGCTATAGACTTTCAGCAACTGCTAACGGTTTCAGACATTCTGCGGCTGACAGTTGTTACAGGCTTTTTGTAACTGAATTTCGTATAGACCTTTAGCAACTGATACTCACTTAAACCTTCAACAACTATTTCTATTCTCGTTTTTAGACCTTCAGCTACTGTTCTCGTTTATATACTCACTGTTCTTTTTTGGTGACACCTTTCACGAACTGTGGTTGTTTCTCTCGAACCTTTTGTAACAATTTTCCTAACTGTTGTTTTTCCCATCTTGCAACGGTTGGCGTAACAATTTAGGAAATGGGTATCTTTTCTCCTTGAACTTTCTGTAACGGTTGTTTGAGATGCCTTTGTGGAGGTTTTTCGCAGGGTTTGCAAGCTCCTAGAGATGCAGGTAACTATACAAACTCGCAAACATGACAGTAGTGATTTTAACATACTACAGATCTGAAAAGGTGGATGCTGCATTATTTGGAAAGCGAATTTTTCCAACTTTGGTCTTGAATATGCTGCGGATCGAACATACTGACGACGATCTTAGTGATCTTTCCAATCAGTTAGTCTTGGTGACCTCTGACTATGAAGCTGGACTGCAGCAGTTACGATCAACTGGACTGCAGTATCTGTGACAAACTGGACTGCAGCAGCTGCGATCAGTTGGACTGCAGTGAATGAAATTAAAACTGGACCCATTCATGTTGCGGATCAAATATCCAGCAACGATTTTGACGATGTCTTTACACCATCTTTTACCGTGGACCGAACGCCCCGTGAGCGGCTTCATCAGTATTTTAGCGATGTAGTTTTATTGGTTTCCAAACGTGATAGTTTCTGCAAATCTGAAACATCGAATCTGGATTGTAACAGTTGCGATCAACTGGACTGCAGTATCTGCGATTATACGGTCAGCAACAGCTGAGATCAGCTAGACTGCAACAATTGCGATCAAACTAGACTGCAGCAGTTGAGATCAACTGGACTGCAGCAATGATTTTTCAATATGTTCATACTGCTTTTTGACGGACACGATTTTCAAGTATTTTGTACAACTTTTCTCGATGGTAAAACACGATTCCTTTTCTCGTATTCCCCTTAGTCGGCGCCAATGTTTGTACCCAAAATTACTTTTTGGGAACGAAACACGACTGAATCGATTATTTGGTGTGTATTTTAGGTTGGGAGACGAATTGAAGAACAAATAAAGTGACACAGGTTTAACGTGGTTCGGCATGGTTGCCTACATCCACGGACGAATCCCCTAGGGGAGTAATATTTTATTGATATTTTGAATTATAGTCTCTTTTCTGTATTGGCTACCCCCCTTTTTTATTTCTGCTCCTTACTATTTATACCCTTGAATACATAATAAACTTAAATGGCCTTAACTGCTCATTCATGCCTCCCTCTTCAATTCTGCATGTATGAAACTGCTGGAATCAATACCGCATGGCTCCATCTTAAATTCTGCATGATATGCTGGAATCAATTCTGCATGAAACTGCTCATTCATGCCTAATGAATTAATTCGCATGAAACTGCCTTTGCATGCCTCCTGAATTAATTCGCATGAAACTGTCTCTGCATGCCTCCTGAATTAAATCTGCATGATGGCAGACTGGATTGATGGCTGGCAAGTATAATGTCTGGCTATGTGGATGGAGGCTAGCTGGCAGCACAGCTGACAGCACGGGTAGTGACTGGCTGGCAGTGCGATAGAGTACTTAGCTGGGAAACCGTTTGGTAGCACCATTGGCAACACGGATGGAAACTGCATGGCAGCACCATCGGCAACACGATCTTGACATTGACCGAGCGTTGACTTTGACCATTGACCGGTCATTGACTTTATGTAATACGGGGCAGGCTGGTGGGCTACTTCAGTTGACTGGTTAGCGGGCTTGGATGAGGGCCAAAAGATGATTTAAGTACCATTTTGGCCCATTATGTGACATTTTTACTTATGGTACAAACAACACTGTTGTTGATTCTGGTAGTTACGTTGCTTAACAGACTGTCGTGTACATTTCTTTGATTCAGATATTTTCAGTAGTAACGCGATCTTTATATCTTCAACGTTTAACATACTTGATGTTTTTAGTGTTATCCCGTTAAAAACATTGACAAGTAACAAAACCATGTGGGAAAAAATATTCTCACACAACTTCAATTTCGAAGTAAAATATGTGGACATCGTATATCCTTGGATCCTCCCATGATGTCGGCATCTCCCCATGATTACTTTCAGAGTTGTTCAAGATAGTTCCTTTAGTCATGTACTTTTCGAAACTAAATATCGGTAATGACTTAGAAAATAGTCTACCATATCTCCCCCTGATTACTTTCGTTGGAGAAGAGATTATTGTTCCTTCATAAACAACAACCTTTGGATTGCAGTTCCTTTAACATTCCTTTTTTATGTCTTTGCAGGGAAAAAAAAACTCATGTCAGTGGTCACTTTTAAGTATATGATTACATTCATTATACCATTCCAATGATGTTGCGTTGGCGCTGAGCTATATTTAGCTAACAAGTTCACTGAGGATGTAGCATTTGGTAAAGTACATTATGGTAAGTACAATAATGCGTCTACTGTACTTGGATAATGGAAATTCATCTCCTGACACATCTTTGTCATCTTCTTTTGGACGACTTGGTCATTTACTTACACTTGAACCTCGACTAACCATGTGAGTGATAGCATGATGCATGTCCTTGTTAAATTGCCTGACAACTTTAGACCTATGCAAACTGGTGGAATAATATACCACAAGCTCAATTTTCAATCGAGCTTTCCCCATATTTCTCATCTCAAATTAGAGTAGCTTGTAGGATCTCTTATTACATCAAGAGCACCCATCATGTCTGTACCATCGACATAGGTAACTACAATTCCAAAACAGGAACTTACTTGTGAATATGCAAGGAAAAATACCTTACTTGTCTATGACCTCCAAATCAAATAGCCACTTAGACGGTTATACCATATTCACATGATTATTTCAATCCGTAAGTGAACGTCAAAGGCTAATTGTAAACGCGCTTTGTGGTATAAAGTCACTTGATTTGGGTAACAAAAGGATATCAAGCCCATTTGTAAATATCTTCTATCTCTTGATTCTTTCAGAGATATGTAACAACCACATACATATGCTGCATTTAAGGTCCTTTTGAAATTACCAATCTAACTAAGTAGCAGAAGGCTATAATGTTCATTACAAGAGGACAATTATAGGGTTTCGTGAGAAACGTCGTGTCACAAGACTAGTCTTTCTACTTTAAGACTTCATTCTTCTCACTGCGCTTGGTGACAAATAATCATGTATGTCATATAGGATTTACACTTGGTTGGTTAGCACTACCACAAAAAATACCTGTATATTTGTCAAAGAACCAAGTTCTACCTAGATTGTGTAGGCCAAATATGCTCTTTGTTAACATTAAACAATAAGAAGAATGGTTCGATCTCATCGTGCTCTATTTCCTTGAGAAACTATATATAAAAATAATCATTAATATGCTCGCATGATCATTCCATTGACTTGTGTGTGTTCTTATAATCCTTTAGCTTTTCATTGTTCTCTGGAATCATTAAACTTCGGAACGTCATTCAGTATTGATTCGTGGACATAGTCAGAGACAATAAAATAAGATGATTTCATTAATGATACAAATTAGGTTGTACCTTGCTCATGTACTTCCTTTCTAGGTGAGCATTGATCGAACCTGGTGGTATCTTCATCTTCCTTTATGTAGCCACGACCTTAACTATACTTATACCATGTGTAGTTCAAACACCTTAGTCTATTATGGTGTACCCCGTACTGAGGATTTCTAACCTTGTAGGCACATTTGCAGTTGGTATGTGTGATTTTTTCACGTTTCCGATATCATTGCACTTTCTGAAATCGATTATTCTTTATCACTTCACATTTACATTTGTGGAGTACAAGAATCAATATGAGATACAATGGGAACACATCACGTCAATTCTGTCGTTCCCTTAGAAAATACTTTTTCTTATCTCTCCCTAACGACGAGAAGACTGTCTCATTAAAATGACAACCCACAAATCTAACGGTAAGAGATCTCCTGCCAAAGGTTTTAAAACGCGGATAATTGTTTGGAGTAAATATCCGACGTAACTGCTTATTGGTTTTCGTGACCCATCATAGTACGACGTGGACTCGTAATGGCACATTTATAGTGCAACAAAAAATGCGTAAGAAAATGAATGTCAGGCTTATATCCAGTTACCAACTGGTACGCAAAGAATGGTTGACCAATAGTGGGTCTAAAATGAATTAGTGAAGATGTGCTTAATATTGCATATCCCCAAGAAGTCAAAGGTAGGTTAGGACTCATAACCATGCCTTAGATATCATCTGTAACCTTTGATGATAGCCTTTGCGATACCATGAGGTATAAGATGCTCGCATTGATCTTATGAATCATGCAATAACCATCAAGTCCTTTTGATATACACTCGCTAGCATTTACAAGGGATGGTTAGCCCTTATATTATAATATGTGCTAGTAGTTTTCTAAACGCAAAATTTCTTGGGAACTATAACAAGTACAAAATGTCAAAACATCCACCAGAGCCATAAGTCACTTTAATGGTCCGCATTCCGCATGGATATTTTTCTAACATCAATTTTCTTTGAAGAATGAGTTATTTACCATTTACATCTAAGTAAAACGGGATGGTCTCAATCATGTTTTACTAAAGAAAGACTTTGTAAAATGAGTAACATGCTTTCTTACTTCAAAGCATAATCGGGAGAGCCGATGCAAATCTAGTAACTTTAGAAATCACTGATTGTGATAGATGCCGTAACTTCGCATTCTATTAGATCATTGTCTCATACACTCAAATGAAGGGATGCCCGTGTTAATACTTTCGAAACGAAACATCGTGTCACAACCAATGTGCCTTATGGTTATGTCAAAGCCTTTATGAGTCAATCCCAATCATTGGATTGTTAGGGTTAATATGGATTCAATAATCCAAGCACTAGCGATTTACAATTCACTATATTGACTTATTATTATTATTTATTTTTCCTAAGAACATGCTTCCTTTCACATTCATTAGAAACAATTTATTTGATGCAGTCAACTCCATTCTCACTGTAAGTTTCCAAAAGGTAGATAATAGTTCACGCATGAACACCTTTTGAACTTAACAAGGTGCAATCATCCCTTAGTACGATCAGAGATTATGTGACTTTTAGTCTTTGTTCCATCTCGACAAATTTTTTTGAGCAGTGCTTCGCTCGATGATCCAATTATCGTAGACATGTGTCTTGAGAGATTTAACGAGTGGTGCGGCCTTATTACGTAGAAAAAGTGGGATTTAAATCAAGTATTTTAGATTGAATACATGTTATGTTTCAGGGGGAGGGGTGATATATTTTTCATCCAGATATATCTCAAGTGCTTTAGAAAATTTATGTCTCGTGAGAATGATGTGCTTTTTATTCCATAAGCGCAGACATTGGATCTAGTTCAATTAAATAGTCAGTTGGCCAGGGAAAGGTCTTATTCTCATCAAAGTTGATGTTTAAAGCATGATCTCTTCTAGAAATTGTTTGCTACTATGATACACGCATTACATTGCATATACCAATACCTATAATCAGGTGTATTTCTAACTCTTTCATTTATGATCGGAGCTAGAATTATATTTTAGCTAATCCCATGTTCGGTTGATACTTGTGTGTTGGTGTTATTACTACCGAAGACATAAGTACATCTTTATCTCACGATACATATGTCCCTCTACACATATTTCACTATTCCCACAAGCGTATGAATGGATACGTCTTCACCCTCATTCGGGTTTTTTTTTTCATTTCCAACTTTGCTACATTTAGCTTAATTTGAGAAATTTCTTTATCTCAACATGCCAAGAGAATCTCACTACACATGTCAACCACTTACTTTAGGTAGAATAGATTACTAAAGATAGTTCTCTTGTTGTTATACTTCAACATTTACTTGGTTCGTTAGTACCATGGATGAAGTAGAGAAATGAAAATTTTCTGACTCATATCACCTTTTGTGAGTTTTTCCACTAAAATTGGAATACATGTGATTTTATTTGCAACATATCTTTTGAAACTACTGACTCTTTAATAGTCGAGCAAGTGGATTACATTCCACGAAACATTCAAATTTGGGGAGAAAATATCAAGTACGCAATAATGGTGCTCAACTACTTCTAAACCCCAAATAAATACATTGAAATCGAGTTGGTACAACCAATTGAACAAAAGACATCATTCAACTATAGTCAATATCATATTCAGGAGAACAAAATAACAATAAAACCAAAATTCTTAATGATCGAGATCAACAATCATAATTGAAGTTGACCGTTTATATAATATGGACTTATCTTAATACAAAAAAGAAAAAACATAAGTAGACACGTTCTAAAACCAAATAAATAAGTCCAGTAAGTAATCAATGGTAGTTACATACCTCAAGCTTTGGTTCCCGCTGTACATAGACAAAACCAGAGCCTTATTCGCGTATAGTCCAGAAACAGAACATGACAGAATAGAAGACTCTTCAGCATATTTACTTTCTCCTCGGAACGCGAACATAATTTCATTCACCGAGATTCCCCACCGATGGAACTATGACACGATCAATCTCAGCATAAACATACAACATATAGATATAAATATGTTATAAAAATGTAATCACAGGTCAGAGATCATTTCTATACGGAGTCACAATTATATTGGATATGCCAAAATCAAAACCAGGGAAAAGAAAAATAAAACAATATATATATATATGAGAAAGTAGATCCAACTCACCAGGGAAAAGAAAAAATATATATATAGGAGAAAGTAGATCCAACTTAGTTGAGTTGATCACTTAGCTGAGTTGATCCCAGAGATTTCAACATTAGCTTGACGATAATTGCAGCGTTGATGTAAATCATCCATGTAGAAAGAAGAAGAAAAAAATCAATCGATCCAATCTAGCTCTGCGGTATAACGTCGTGCATGATAACGTTTTGCAGTGAAAATCTGGGAAAGTAAAGAGGCAGAGAGTAGCTTCCATTCATCAGAATCGTCGGGTTACATGGAACAATATCCTTTATATACATGTAAAAGGGAAACCCTAGGTATCTAGTTGGGCCGCACATCCATGGGCCGTATGCATATTACAACAATTATAAAAATTTAGTTAAATTTTGAAATGGAAAGAAAAGTGAAAAATGAAATGTTGATATATACTTTCTAAACATAAAATACATATATGGATAAGGATCCGTCGGCATGGTTTTTCTCACACTATTTCACAATTTTGACACTAAGTTTTTTTTTGTTTTTCTGTTAAAACTTTGACGACGGTGAATTTGAAGTTAAATGTTTTATTTACTTTTTTTTTTTTATTTTAACAAGCAAAGGGAAAAACTAAAAGTTAAGTTTTTGTTAATAAGGTTTTTTCTTAGGCTAGATTAATACAAAAAATGAGCCTAATTCGTATAGCCCCACCATCTAATACTTTGCAAATCTCCGTTGAAAATTAACGGTAAAAATTAAGATTTGAAAATTAACGGTAAAAATTAAGATTAATACACGAATGAGATTTGTTAGAGGAACATCGTGAGATTTGGTATCTTAAAATGTACTAATTTTTGGTTGGAATGCCGAGATTTATGAGAGGAAAAATTATCAAACAATTTAGCTTCAAGTTCATTGTCATTTAGGTTTTATAAAAATTGATGTTTCGACATTGTGAAGCAATGTGAGAATAGACACATCAACAGATCCTCCCTGTTTATTTTTCACAAAATTGGTTAAAAAGATCAAAATCAACAATTTTTGGGTGAAATGGACAGTTAGATTTTGATACTGTTTAAATGGACAAAAATGTAAAAATAGGTAGGATGTAACCAGTTTCATCGTGCCCATTTTTAAATAGTTTTTCTTATTTTTAATTTACACAGGATGCATCCAGTTTCATCCCTACTATTTTTTTTTTTTGGCCATTTCACCCAAACTATTTTTTACTCGTCCATTTGAACCGTGATTTAAAAATATTTGGACAAATGACCCATCTCAGTTTATTTTTGTGTAAATTTTGGATATGAATGATTCGGATGGGGATATCATTCACAGTTTGGACTCGAAATTCGACAGATTTGGGTCGGGCATCCTTTGAATTTAAAAGACAAACTAAAAATATAATAAAAAGTCTGAATCAGGTTTGAGCATTGGTAATTTCAGATTTTCAACATTTCTTTTTCGTGTTAGATGTTTGATTAATCATTAGAGGCGTAGAGCAATTCTTATTCACCTGAGTTCAGTGATAGTGAGAGTTAAACTGATTTTTGCCAAGAAAGGAATTACTAACAAATGAAATAGTTGAAACACATTCATTAACTTGAGCTAATTAACAAGGGACTAATTGACAAGGGCTGAACTACTAATACGGAAAAAAAAACCTGACATACAAGACGAGGAAGTAGATCTTCACTCAATTAGACACTCTCCACCGAGAAGGAGAAAAAGAAATGAAAAGAAAGTACATATCGCTTTCCAATCGCTAGATTATTATTTCCGTACACTGGAAACCGGAATCCAAAGAGCTCCCCATTGGTAGGAGAGCAACAACTTGACTCTTATTTTATAAGGATCTTGAAACCTGGAATTCATTTATACATTATTAGTACTTTCTATTTTCTACCAAATTTGGGAAGTCCTGTGTTGCATTCAGAAAACCAAAAAAAGTAATACAATCATTAAGAGAAAAACAACTGCTGCTGTACGAAAGTTTTGAGCGAAAACACTGTGGAGGTTATCAAGAATTTGAAACCTCCATCAGCTATTCAGCTGACAAAGAAGAGAAGATGACTAAATAATTTCTTGATTTCCACATTCACAAAGGAATAATGGGTAACTTTGGTGTATGAAAACTTTGTATACAAGTCCAAGGTTTTCAACCCATATAATAATTGTTGCTAAGAAATTTTAAAAATTCAAGGCTTACCAAGAAATAACTTTCACCCATTTGCAAGCTTTGCAATGAGAAACCATATTCATTGAAAGGAACTGGTACTCCAGAAGAATGAACTAACATAGCGTCTTGACCGAACATACTTTTCATGTCAAGTGGTCCATTTGGAACCTCGGTAGGAACTCCATTGATAAACACAGTTATGAACCCTGCAAACATTCAAGTTTAATTCAGTATTCAACTCTCTGTATGATGTTCCTGTTTTTATGAGATAGTAAAATCAAACCCATAAACCCCAAATGTTCAGGACAGTACTTATTAGGCGGTTTATTCTACAGATTGATCATGCAAACTCACTTAAAAAATTTTAATTGTAAATTCAATTACAGACAGTCGAACTAATTATCCCTACAAAACTGAAGGAAAGTGAAATTCAGTGTTAAGAGAGGAACAATTCCTCACATAAAAGAAATTACTATACCTAATGAGCTTCAATTAGGGGAAAAGACAAACTAATTAGTAAAAAATTACAGGTTTTAGACAATAATTTCTGCAAATTTTCAAAAAAATCAGCACATATGAAATTGGGCAACTAAAAGTGATGAATCATTCACACCTTAAGGTATTTTAACCTGCATTTTCTATACAATCACAATCTTAATTAAAAAAGAAAGAAAAGAAAACCATTGAGAAATTGATAATATCTAAGTTTGCTCCGTTGGCATTGAGATAGAGTGTTTTTTTTTTTTTTTTCCCATTCTGTTCTTAAGAAAGAACTGTCAAAATTCAAGTAAATGAAGAAATGGAGATTGCAGCTAGTTAAACATCTAAATCCGCTAAAATCAAAAATTCCAGCCAATTTCAAGCGAAAGCCGCTTTCAAATTCTGTGGGGAAAAACCTTGAAGGAAGTAAAAAAGAACCAATTAAGAAATTGTGATTGAGTTTTGTAATAACTGAAAGAAAACCTAGAAATTCTGTGGTCCCCAAAACAGAGAATGACTCAAAAACAAGTACAGGTTACAAATCTACTTAGTACAAAACAAACAAACAAACAGCAAATTAAGTCGAGTGGTCCCCAAAATAAGAAGATCAAAAAGAAAAATTCAAAGTTTTTCTTTGTTTTCCCCTAATAGTACAAAAATTTGCATGATCAAACAAATGTTTTTACTGTAGAATATATAGAGAGAAAGAGGTTAAGCTTAAGCCATGCAGTGAATTGTTACCAGTTTGAAAATGCAAATTCGTAGTATTTGAAGAGCACAAAATTGAACTTTGATCAATTTCTGATAAACCCATTTGCTGAGAAAATGAGAAAAGATCATCGACACAAGCATTATCACCAATACCTCCTCCTCCTCCGCAAGAAGATGACGACGACGACGAAGAACCGATTAGAAATGGATGAGAAAACGAAGGATTAGCAAAACATGCAGGAGATGAAGAATTTGAAGATGATGAAGAAGTAGATGATGATGATGAACAAGATGATGATGAAGAAGAAGAGGTGGGTTCATAATGAATTGATAAACCATTTGAAGCTCTAATGTTGGAGGAGTCATTAAGCAATCCAGCTTGAATCTGACGTTGTCGACGTCTCGATCTTGAACGACGATTTTGAAACCAGTAAAACACATTAGCATCGCCAACAGCACCAAATTTCTCTAGTAATTTTCTTATCCTCACTGTTTCATCTTTAGGTGGATTAACCATACCACTGTTGAAAATTGATTCTAGAATGAGGATTTGTTCTGGTTTCGGTGTCCATCTTGATCTAACTGGTTCACTTTTGTTTGAACCTTGACTAGGATGGTTGTTGCGGTTGTTGTGGTCTGGGGCTTGATCTTCCATCACTCAAATCAAAATATTTATTGGTTGAATCAATAGAAAAAAGAAAGATAGCTGAGTTCAAAATATACCAAATGAAATGGAGAACAAACAAACAAAAAAATAAAAAGTGAGAAAGAGAGAGTTGGAAACAATGGAAAGAGAGCACATAAACAGATTCGAAAAGGTGAAATGTGGGTATTTAAAGACATGGAGGGAATGTTGCCTACCTTGTGTCTAAATTACGGAAAAGACCTCCTTCCTAAGATAACACTCGGTAGACTCCTGTAGTCTGTCTATTTTTTTATCCAATCAAGCAGTCATCATGATTTCATGATTTTAGTTCTCTCAATCACACTGTAAACTTGCTATCAAAACTGACCAATCATCAATATTTTGAGCGGCAACCAATCGGGAAGTTTCAAAAAAGACAAAATTTACTTTGTGGTGAAGTATTGCCCGGAATGGCACTGTCCATTTGTAATTTAAGTGTGCACTACTGGATTAATCTTTGAAAATCTTCAACTCTATGGCATCAGTTTCTAAAGCATACGTGGTTTATCAGGAGTTGGTTTTCTTAGTGAGCAAAAAATCAACAGTATTGTTGGACAATCAAACATGGTAAAGTTGACACTTCGCGCTTGATATTTTAGAATATACCTTTGGATTCAAATCATATTACCAATGGAATTTATGAGCCTCCTAGGCACTTCTGAATCTCTGATATGAATCTTGACGTTTCCAAAAAATTAAAGTAGAAAATAAATAAAATGGAATCAATGTATTCTGGGCCAAGAAAATACTAGTATTACAGAGAAGCATGAGCTCACTTCCATTTTTTCCACTACCTTTTCACATTCATTACAAAATCAAGAAATTGCTTTTTAATTCAAGAAGGGAAACAGATGTATGACGGAAAAAGAAGCTTGGGCTTTCGATTGTAATTATTATTATTTATTTTTTTTTGAAAAACAAGTACATTAAGCAAATTAGTCAAACAGGCATGAAGTCTGTTGAGCATTGTGTTTTACAAACGCATAAGTGTCATGATATAGCTCTCTAAACTCATAGTTCGAGTAGTTTGAGTAGAAGTTTGAGGCTATATCATGCAGTTTTGGCAACCAAACCTGCCTTAGGGAAATACATTCAAAAGTACGAAAATATAAAATATAATCTACATATTCATTAATCAAATTGTTTTTGCAGCTCAATTGATGATTAATCCATTTCTTCTTCAGTTCTTTCAGCAGCTTTTTGTTTCCTAATTGGATGGTGCAAGTCCTCTCCTTTCTGTGTCGCGCCCATTTCATGTGTTTCTCCTTCCTTCTGCGAACCTACTCGGCATGTGAAGATTTTGGTGTCTGCAATGTGTAGTCCTTCATCGGGTTCTCCTCCAAAAAGCAGAAAAAAAAACAAAAAAAAATCTCAATCCAAAACCATCATAATTATTTTTTATAAGGTACTACCAATGTAGCATGTGATGGGTTTATACATAGGACGGTGTCCTTCACTCGGAAGCAGTTCGGAAATAAAGAAAGATCAACGACTAGCTACTTTGCAAAGGTTTGTTTAATTAGAAATAAATTTTTGTTTATTGAAAATTTTGAAATATAATAGTAGTACTGAACAGAAAGAGCAAAACAATAACTTCAGTTTAGGGTATGGTCAAGAAACACCGTGCGACCATCCTCAACTCATTTAAGGTTTCTTTTGCTTCTGACGTAGGTTAGATAAAGCCAGAAAGAGATCAACAGTTAAGATTTTCTTTTTCTTTCTGACGTAGGTTAGTGCCAGGAAGAGATTGAATCAACAGAGTACACCGACCTCCAGCCTTAAACCTTCGAAGTTGCCACTAAAAGAAACAGTGGATAACTAAAATTTTGTTGTACAGTAAATGAAAACAGCTGAAATGGGTGACAGAGGCTGAATTAAACCTCGGACACCTCATTTATTTCTCTCTTTCTACACTCACTAACACACAAAACCGACCATGTTTTGTATTGGACGCGTTTTCTTGCCTTTTTGTGCATCTTCCCTTCTGCGCAATTCTGCCGCTTGCACTTTCAAAATTTCCTTAGTTTTTATGATGTTTATCAGTCTGTGTAACACTTCCATAAAGAGAGAAAAAAAGTTAACTTTCAGTTTAAGAACTATATATACGTACTTTAAAGAGGTAAAAGGGCTGTCAACGGTGGATATATATTATACAGAAAGTCAGAAACAACTTGCTCGTACAGTGGATTCCTATGGCTTTGTTTTTGGAAAAAGTTTAGTGTTTTTTCTTTTGTTTGGTACCGAATCTTAAAAAAAAAAAACTCTCCGAATTGGGTATACAAAAACTTACTGGGTTTGAACCCAACCAAGACGGATAAATGGTGTCTAAAATATGTAAAATTATTTCACCACTCTTCTTCTATTACTAAGTAAAACTACTCTCCTTTAGTTCTGGAATTCTTTTTTTTTTTAAATAGAAAAAGAGATTTCCCTCATATTACAAGTAAATGGGGACCATAACGTCTATAATTGGAGGTCCTATAAACCATTACATTTTGATTCTAGATGTGCAAGTTCAAATAAGTTAAAATCGCCCATAGAGCATTTCCAATCCAGTTATGTTTGATAGAATACTTGTTACAAAAAACAACTAAATTGGCTGCCCAATTTATATTAGATCTTATTACCAAAGTAAAGGATTGAACTAAGAAGTTGATATCGAATTTGGTGTTGTCGCAGAATTCGCTACTGATCTTGTATCTTTGTTGTTTTGCCTTTGCATACTTTCCTATAAGCAACAAAAGAGTAGGTTTTGAATTACTTCTGAAAGTAATGGTCTGCCCACTCCACTCCCTGGCCCAATTGAAAGCTGCTTCAACTCCTTCTTTCTCAAGTTGGTTTATAGTTGTTGCGGCTGAAAACATCCCTCTACCTTCTCTGATTTGTCCTGTGACCAATTCCATATTTAGCATTAGAGTTCATCATTGACAGTGCGATGATGATCTTTATGTCAATTTGTTCTGTTTTCCCTTCCGCTTTCTTAGTCACTTTCAGAGTTACATCATTTAGGGGGTTATAATATAAAGATTGCATTATGTTGTGCCCATGTGTTATTCACTGTCATGTAGTTGTTTATGTATTTAAAAATGCTATTAGCTATGATGACACTATTTTGACTTTTTTTCTTAAAAGTGATGTTGCATCTCGCTTTCCAAATATGCCAAACGATAACACTACATAGAACCTGCCAGTCTATTCTGTATCCTCCTCTGTCTGGATTTTCAAAGTAATTACTCAGTCATTCATGAAAAGTATTTGTGCCATTCCAAACGAACTGCATGTCAAAATTGAAGTGTATCCACACTTCGACAGCAAAGTTGCACTCAAGAAATAAATGGGTTAGAGTTTCTTGGTCGTTCATACAAAACTTACAAGTAGTATTTATGCTTGGGATAACAGCTGCAACTCTCATACTGTTAGGCAGTATCGAATGAGCTGCTTTCCAAATGAAGTGTTTAACTGAAGGAGTAGTATTCATTTTCCAAATAATGTTTAACTCTCATACTGTTAGTTCTAGATCTTAACCTCTTCATTTCCTTCTCCCTTTTCATCAACTCTGATAAACAACTCTTCCCTCTATCTTATTCTTTGTCATTTTCAAACGAAAAAAACTCGTCAATTAATTTGTCGTCATGGTATTTCTTTAATTTTCGTGACGACTTTTTATATTTATTTTTGGTTATTATGATCGTAGGGTGAGTATCATGATTACTTTTCATTCTTAAAATAACATTTACAGGGTCATCACGGTAAAAACTTACGAACACGACTACTAACAGGTCATGATATAAATTATTATGGTAACGACTAATGTGGTTAAATATGACACCTTCCTGGATGAAAATATCCTACTAGTCGTCATGGTAACAACATTATAACCATGACGATTCTTTGGATGGTCGTCATTTTGTGAAATTTTTACCTTAACAACCAAAAGTGATTAAATTTAGGCTTATCCTTGGGAAAAACATGATATTAGTTGTCATGATAGTAACATTAGGAGCATGACAATTACAACCCGTCCTCATTTTAGTGAAAAACAAAACTCAGATAGTCCCGTGGTATAATTTTTCTTAACATGACGGTCGTTTAAAATTATTAGTCAGCATGGTTGTAATAAATAAAGCATGACAATATTTTATGTCACTATAAAAATTCGTCATTTTGTTCTAATACCAACCTGCCGACTAGTTATAATCGGCATGTTAACTTTTAAACGAGCATGACGACTATTCATTCCTGAAAAAATCTGTTATTTCCTTATGTTAAATTGAAGAATTAAACCAACTAACCTTGTTTAATTCTGTTTTGAGAGTGTTTTGATACCGTAATTCATTTCCGTTACAAAGTTCTCAAAAATCAATTTTTTTTCTCAAAAAGAAATCTTCCAATTAAATTCATAAGTTTAATCTAACAAGAAAACTAAATTCCATAACTTACAACTCGACCAATTAATGTAACTATATCAACTAATCCAAGCAGCCTGATTAGCGCTAATTAAATAATGATAGTAGTTTAGCCGTTATTAAAGATATATGGTTGGAGGGTTTTAGATTTTACTTCCAAATAATTCTATTTTCTCTTTTAACCTAGCTCCTAATTAGTTTGAGTATATCCTACTCCGGCGAGTTCAAAAAAATGTTAACAAGTAATTTACATCCACGTCTAACAATATTAGAATTTTATGAACGAAACGAATCCCTTTACTTATATAATTCAGTTTCAAGGCTTTGGACGAAGAAAATTTATCACCGAAACTTACATAAAATCAGATAGCCCATAGAGGTAGAATTCACTAATTAACCTCATATATAACTTCAATTAATTTCACAAACCATTTTTTAATATAAAAAACTCACCCTCTCCGTACTATCAAAGATATTGGCGTTTGGAGATTTTTTTTTAAAACATTTTAAGAAGTAGAAAATGCTAGAAAGTCTCTAAACTAGCTAGAGAAAAAACTTTATAGATTGATACTCCATATCTTTGAATTTTTTTTTGGTCGATCAATATATTTAACTTTATTCAAATCAAACTAGTGATTACATGATCGCTTACAAGAATAACAAAAACATCAAAATTACAAGATAATCAAAATCTTAGTACAAATAAATATATCAATTAAAAGTAAATCACGAAGAGAAAGAGCCATAAAATATTCAATTTTCGTAGATGTAACAGGGAAGGATGATGGTATAATCCGGAATCGATTGCGACCATTTAATTTGATTTTCTTCTTTTTCAACAAGAAATTCTCCTAGAAGAAATGAGTATTTTGCCCATAATCTTGTATAACCAAACAATCCTGGATGTCCTAAATCCCTTCGATTGAATATGGATTCAAAAAAATATCGTATTGAATAGTCGATGTTCTTGAATCGAGAATAGCAAGTTACGAACCATCGATCAAAGTTTGAAAAAATCTCCCTCAAAACGAAGAGAAATTTTCCCCAAATAGCAAAGAAAAATCGATCCAAATAGAGAAGAAATATATTGAAAGCCATAAAAAGAACAACTACTTTCATTCGATCATCTATCAATTAAAACTTAAAAAGAAAAGAAATCTTTCCCAGATCTGATTTAAAAGGGACCAAATCTAAACAAGATATTAATGGAGGGTAGGACCTTTTTTCTTAGGGAGGAGAGGAAAGGAGATTAATACTCCATATTAATTATCTATATAAATACCAACGCCTCAGTGGCCCTAGTGGTACTGGTACATGGTTTAGTTTCTTACTCCCTACCAGAGGGTCATCGGTTCAAGGCTTGGTACTAAGAAGAAGAAAAAAAGTCCATATAAATATTAATACAAAATCATAATCCCTATACTCTGGCTAGTTATTTATAGTAATAATCCACATATTAATACTAAAAAAAATAGTCCCTCATACAGAAAATTTAGCTTTATATATTCATTATTAGGCCGGCCGACCGATTGAAGCGTGGGAGGGAGGACCTTCTATATGGTCACTTTTTTGTAAAATGTAAGTGATCAGTTGACACAAAAAGATTGGAAATGGTACGTACCGAAAAACCAAAAATGCAGCTCTGAATCAAATTTTTCTTTTTTTCCTCTAGACATTTTCGTAAATAAATCGAAGAGGAAGGGCTTATATGTATTAGACATTTTCGTAAATAAACCGAAGAGGAATGGAAAATAGGTATTAGAGATTTTCGTAAATAAACCAAAGAGGAAGGATAAATAGGTATAAGAGTCAAATTGTATTATAATTCCTTGGAGCGTCCACAATGGACGAGTAAAAACCAAAATTAGTCCCAAAAACCAATCACAGTGGTACGGAGTAAAACCAAATATCCGGAGTAAAACCAAAATCCAGAGTATATTTGGTCTGAAATCCTGACCAAAACTATATTTGGTCGAGCGAAGATTAAAAGTGCGTTCGATACCAGACGCAGATTAAAAGTTCGTTTGGAGTGGGACGAATATATAAGCTACGCCTGTAAGCCAGACGCAGATTAAAAGTGTGTTCGCATGGGGCGAAGGTATAAACTTCGTTTAGTGGGACGTGAGTATAAAGTTGGTTTGTTTATCAGGCGAGGTTATAAAGTTGGTTTGTTTATCACGCCAGGTTATAATGTTGGTTTGTTTATCAAGCGAGGTTATAACGTCGGTTTGTTTATCAGGCGCACGTATTGCATACGTTTCATTGCAAACGGATATATAGAGTTCGGCCGACTCCAGGTGTAGTTATAATGTTCGTCTGATTCAGGCGTAACTATAATCTCGCCTGTGATTGAGACGCTGATTATACGTTCGCCCCGTTTTAGGCGTAGATTATACGTGCGTTTGACTATAATTTTCTCGTCATCCGCTGTGTTTAACACCGACTATAAACTAAAAAAATTATTTTTTTTTGGTTTTTGCTCTTTGATTATGGTCACGTGATTGGAGATGCTCTTATGTATCATATTTTTTCAGGGATATAATAGGCAAGCAAACTAGAATATAACATATTTAAAAATTCGTGCCTTGGAATTTTAAATTTTTTATCTCGTTGGAAAGATTTTAAAGAGATCTACACAATGAGTACAAACAACAATATCAAATTAAAGTTTTTACGAAAAATTCGGAGGTGTTTATCATTTTAGGCACAACTTTCAAAAATTTATTTCATAACTATTATGCAAACCACCACAAAGGATACATAACACATTATGTAGCCATATTTTGGTTTATGCGTCAACTAATTTTCCACTGCAACTAATAAAACGATGTACTCCCTTCGTTTCAGGAAAAGTGATACTTTCACTTTAGGCACAATTTTTCTTTTACAGTCCAATTACAACAGTGTTTCTTTTTGTTTCCTTTTTTCTTCGGTCGGCCCTCTCCACCGTGGTAGCGATGTCTAGTCCATATTTTGTTGGAACACTATGATACATCAAAATTCATAAGAAATAAAATACTTATCTATAAAAAAGAATTTGTATAAAAAATTTGCTAATATATATTATTTAATATCTAATTTACGAAGAAATTACACACCAGAATTTTTAGATGGCAGCCGAGCGACAAGCTAAACGCCAACTCCTTCTTGAATAGCAACACCCAATTGTTTGAGAAAAAGTTTTTAATTTATGAATTATCTTCAAATATAGGAACATAATGACCTTCTAAATTTATAGATAGATACATGTGTTTAGTAGCATTTAAACAAATATGTATAATATGTATTCATACATAGATATATACCTGTATTCATAGCATCTACCCTCAATTTTCTTTCTTTTTTTTCCCTTTTTTTGAAGGTTATATATCCAATCTTCAAGTTCGTAGAAAAATTGAAAGACCTCTATGAATTAAAGGATGAACATTCAAACATAGATGGTGATAGGGTGTTTTTGTTCTCCCTCCTTCAAATAAAGGTGTAGTAGTAATAGACGTAGAGCAATCACTACAATAAAAAAGATTGATAGACCGTGAAAGAAACCATCAAAACACCGCGTACTCTCACAGGGATGGGAGTCAAAAACCCCACCCCTATAAATCTCTGACAACAGGCCCATGAACTTGTGTCTGTGCGGTTTTTCTCGGCAGTTTTTATGACGGTCCGCCAAGAATTACTGTTACTACAAATGATGTAATAACTATATCTGCACTCTGTCCATTCCAAGAAATTTGCTTTGCCAAGACAATCCTTCCTTGGACTACAGCGGCAAAAGCTTAACAGAGAGTGTATTTACACGGATGTAACTTGGAAATCAGAAGACTCAGAACATCCAGCCACCCCGCAGATCCTCTAAAAAGTACTTCATGTTGTTTCAGACCATATGTGGAGACAGGCCTTCTAATACAGTTAGTTTTGTCAGCTACACACATGCTTGATTTATGACAATTTTCCATTTCACTTCACTAACATTTAAGTGTGTACTTTTCATAAAAATACTAAATTATGACTTACAATTTAATGTAAAAAAAAATATCTATAGAGCTGGACTTAGATGATGAGATCCAAATCAATCAGGATATGTCGGCTAGAAACCAAATCCATATGGATATATGACTCATCTTGGCTACATGATCTAACAAATGGGTTGAAACTCCGCACATGATATCTAGTGTAATGATATATGTTGGAATAATAGCGTGGAAAGACTTGAGGCTCTCAAATTCCACCAACCTATGTATTATGTCTCTTCCTTTGTTCCTAAGATAATGCGGTAAGATCTTTTCTGCATTTCCTCTATTAATGAGTCTTTGAAAGAATATTGGTTCGTACCCCTGTACAATATAAGTGTTACATGATTTCTCGAAAGATATGCAGAAGACACACATAATACAGAAAAAGAAAATAAAAATGTGCATCAAAAACCCACGTTGTCCAATGAAATAAAAAAAGAAAAGAAGAAAGCTTTACTATACTAAAGGATTTACGTTTTGACTCGAAAAGGTCAAACAGGCTATGCATACTAAAGGGTTTCCAGAACCATAGGCTAAGCAAATACAAAAAATCATGAGTATTTGCTTAGCTAGAAAGGTATATAGTTAGGCGATGGAATTGGGTTGAAAAGCAGTATCTGTTCGGTAGAATAGCACAAGAAAAATGCAAGGCGGTAAGGGTCGAACAGTTTTGATTGTAAAGAGGAAAGTTGTACACTGAATGTTACCCCCAAACACAGCAAAATGTCGGTTTGTGTCTCTGTCCTTATCAGTTTTCTTCAGAAGATAATGAAAAGAAATAGAGTTACAACTGGGAGTGTTTTCTTTCTGTTTCTTTTTTGTTTGCTAGCCACTCAACTTCGTTTCACTGCGAGTGAGAAACCGAAGATACTGAATGGTTGTTTGTTTGGTAGAGGTTTACCGTTTTTAGTACAGATATTTGTTTCGTTTTTTGGAATTATCTAGAAATAGAAACTTTGCCTCTAAGCTAAAGGGGTAAAGAATCACGCTGTATATCCACTGTCCCAGCCTTTTTCTCTTGTTTTGTCTAACATTCATGATGAGGGAGTAAGGTTGTCAAGCAATTTTGTCGCCATGTCCCCATTACATGCACGTATGTACCGTTGTACCTATCCCTGGTTTTGATCCAACAGCAGTGAACACATCCTTGTACGAAAAACTGAAGATGTTCAACGATCTGATTTAGTCAATCTCTGACGTTATTAAAGATATCTGACATTCAAAATTTAACATGAATCTGTGAAAGCAACAGCAGTACTATATAGCTAGACTACAAAATACAACTTTTAAAGCAGCTCACTTAGCTAGCTAGCACCAGATACAACTGAAACCGTTATTGTTTTTGTTCGCTTCTATCACTGGAAAGGTTACGAAAGCCATTACAATCTCGCGTAAGTACAGTACATACACCATGTATGTCATCAAGAACACCATACAATACCACCGTTACTCTTTATTTTATGTTTTTTTTTCTTTCTTGGAGTATATAATAATTTGTTTTCCTAATCCATTTTTTCATTTATTTTCTTTTTTCTGAATATAAAGTTCCATATTTAAACAAGATTTTTGTTAAAGGGAGAGCAAAAAGAGATTCGAGAAGAGCGAAAATCGTAGCCAACTCACTAGATAAACCGGGTTATATAGAAATCAACGAGTCGGACGAAATTATCCTTTCTAGTAGCACGAAATTTTCACATACTCGCCGTCCAGTCATAACCAAACCTACTCCTACCTCGTCTTCTACTTTTCTGGAACCCTAATTATCGTTACAGAAACTTAAACTTCCATTAATGGTGGTGAACTTTTCTCTTGCTAATTAAATCCACATTAGCATGTACAACAATTGAATAATTGTGTAGTAGATGGAGAAATCTACATATTATCACCAACAGAAGCGAGATCATAATCTAAAGATTTAAGGCAAAGAGGACAAAATGCTACAACGATTGATTCTAACGTACGGATCCATTCAATCAAGATGGAAGTGTTGTCTGTTCATCTTATCATAGTAATAACACTGTTTCTTTTAGTTTTTTAGAATGATAACAATGATGATTGATGGATTTTCACTATCTATGAAATTGATACAGATTTTTGGTGAACACACCTCTTAAGTCTCGTAACTTAACATTTTTGATTTAATGTACAGTGTATTTTATTTTGGAGTTGAGAAGACGATGCAAGAGGGTTAGGTTTTAGTTGATGTTAAACGTGTGTGAAAAATTTGTGTGATCACGAAGGGTAATTATGTCTGATTCGGACATTTATATTAAATCGAGCCTAGTTAATGAGTCAACAACAATTTTTGCTCTCCTCGAATCTGTTTTTGCTCTCCCTTTAACAAAAATCTTTAAAAAAATATCAGAGACATTACCAAATTATCAAAATGTACTATGATAGATTTCCAATTAGCAAAAGCCTAAAAATTCCTGGCTTGATTGGGGTATACCCAGATTAATTGGGGTATACCTAATGAGACAAAACTCAAGACATTTAGAAGTAAAATAGGCCACCCCTTAACCATATATTTTCTAAATGGATAATATCCCCTTGTTTAATTGACACTAAAAATTCTGATTAGTTTAATTAATTGAGTTCAGATTAGAATTTTGAAATTATGAATTCAGTAGATTAAACCTTTTATCAGTCTTATGAGTTCGAATTCGATCAAAAAATTTTGTTTTGAAAATGTGAAAGGTCGACAAGGTCGACGTTTGAATAAGGTGCCGACTAAGTTTGGCCGGTATGGTCGACGTTTGAATAAGGTGCCGACTAAGTTTAGCCGTCATGGTCCTCGGTTGAAGAAAACGCCGACCATTTTTAGGACGCAAGGGTCTTTGAATGAACAATATGCCGACTATCTTGGGCCAGCAATCTTACGGTCGGCATGTAAATATTTCCTACGATGTCGGCTATCATATAGTCGGCATGCAAATAATTTCTAACATTGTCGGCTGACTTATAGTCGGCATGCTAATAATTTCTAACATTTCCGGCTGTTTGTAACCTTGCCGAGTTGTAGTTATACCCAACAGAAAACAGAGTATGGGAAGATATAATTCACTTTATTCATGCAATTTTGGTTACTACATTGATTGAAACATAAAATCTAACTCCTTGTCGACGGAAAAACGAATGCACTTAGAATGTGCATCAAGCTTTTGAACCCCTAGGCGACCCTAGTGGACGAGTTATAGTCTCGTGAGGGTTTACATAGAGATCTACCCACAAAACCTACACTAAAACCATCAATCTTCGTTGGAGGAATCCCAGTCATCTCCGGCCTGCATGAAGTCCGGGGCATACTCCGGGATTTTGGATACCATGAATTGATAGCTTCCATTGAATTGGAATGCTTCCCCCTTTTCCTCCAAGTAGCGCGCGACAAAAACAAAACACAAACTTACTTTGTTAGTGGTGTTTAGTAGGAAGATCAAACAACATGGATTACGTAAAATAAACCACAAACATACTTACAAATTGTTCAATGGACAAGTTGAAGTGGGTAGCGTTGAAAATCCAGGGTTGGAGAGCTAAATAAGCAAGTATCGCATTTTCGATGACTAGGTTCCTATCATGGACTTGTTGAACACTTCTTCCATTAGGATTCCCAAACTCTTGCCTAAATTTGTTGTGTACCCTAGCCCAAAAGGTTACGGCATCCACCCTTATGGAGGACTGATGTCTAACTCGAGTTTCGTACCACGCTTTGGTGATTGCCAAATCTTCATTTGAATCAAATGATGCCATTATTGTATGTAGAGGTATTGGAAGAGTTAGATGGAGTGTATAATGATATGAGCTTTGGAGAGTATATGCAGATAGGTGTGTGGTGTTTTGTAGAGAGAACTAGTGTATTTATAGGATGGTGCCCAAATTTGGCCGTTATGGTAGCCAATCAATGCAATTGTGCTTGCAAAAATTTGAATTTTGGACACGCCGACTGGGTTTTTTTTTCACCAGTATGCCGACTAAGTTTAGCCGGCAGGGTCATAATTTTCTTACCCTACCGACCTTATTATGATTTTAGGCATCAGGGGTTCATTTTCTTATGTATAACCGTCGGAACGGTATTTGGTCATTAGAGTGCTGGCTTTCTTATAGCCGGCAGGGTCATAATTTTCTTACCCTGCCGACCTTATTATGATTTTAGGCATCAGGAGTTCATTTTCTTCTGTATAACCGTCGGAACGGAATTTGGTCATTAGGGTGCCGGCTTTCTTATAGCCGACAGGGTCATAATTTTCTTACCCTGCTGACCTTATTATGATTTTATACATCAGGAGAAGGTATTTTCTGCAACACAGAGTCGGCAGGGTCGATAACATACTACCTTGCCGGATGTAAAACAACCGGCTGGGTATTAATTATTCTAACCTTGCCGACCCTGGTAACTACACCATTTCTGCTGTCAGGGCCGGCAGCCTGAAAGTTCACAACCTTGCCGGTCCTGGTTTAGTTGGCAATGTAACTTAACAAAATCATGACGGCGGAACTATTGAAACTTTACATAGCTAAACAAACCATTCATTTAACAACTAGAAATCCAACATTTTTTGTCCAAAATACCAAAACATGTCCCATAAACCTTAAAAAAACATTTGTCCAACCATTAACCTTAACATTTGTCTACCACAACATAAAGAAATAAAGTAGGAATGCATTCATTCACCACCACGACCACGACCACGACCATGGTCTCGTTTAGGAGAACCACCACTACTACTACATTCACCACCACGGGAACATCCTCTCTTTTTGTCAGCATTCATCTTGGCTTGTTCTTCCCTCCTGGCTTTTTCTTCCCTCTTTACTTCAGCATCAGCTTGCTTGAACAATTCATAGGCATCCTCATTGTCAACATTTCTAGGATATTCAATGTGTTTGGTTTGCTCTTCAATCGACAAAGGCTCTCCTCTTTCTCTCACGCAACACATCACTCTCACAAGGATCTTCAAATGCTCCTTTTATTTTCAATTAAACAACAAACAATTAATAGAATGATTCGACAATGTAATCTTAAAACAGTAAGAGCAACTCTAAAATACTTACAAAGAACTTAAGACTTGTTGCTGGGTCTTTCGATGCCATCTTCCTCTTACGAGCCAATTGTTCAACAGTCTGTTCCCTAATCACAGTAGGACGAGCCCAACCCAAGTACCACGGCATGTAATTCTCATGATCTTCATGACCTTTGGTCACCTCGTCCAAAAGACTCGTATCGACTTTACAGTTACGTCTTCCGTTCCAATGCTCTTTACTTGGTGCTGGAGCATAACGGACTTTAATACTTTTTTGGGATGTGGTGCACCCTGCCCTCTCCACTTTAAGGAACGACTGAACATCGAAATGGGTTTCTTCTTGGACGTAACCCAATTGTCGCATTACCCGATGTGGATCGTACATTGAAAATCCATGGGTGAACAACAAGGGACCGTAGTAGAATGCAATATCATCTCTCATTTGGATTAAACCTTGATTTCTAGCATCTCGATATGGATCAAATATTACCTCATCCACAGTCAATTTGTCCAAGGCGATTCGCTCGTTGATAAGAAGCTGCGGCATATCCTTATCCTGGGCACCCTTAAAACTGTATCTTTGTCCTCTTGGCTTATCAATCACAAGATTCTCATTCACTTTGACGTAGGTGTTGACTTTCACTAAAGTAGGGAAGTGCTCATATATCCAAACCTATGCAAACACAAAGTTTAGTAAGAATCTTATCTTACGAGTATTTTGCAAATATAAATGATTTAGACAATAAAATTACCTGGAATAGACATAGATTTGCATTGACTTGCGCAGTGAGTGCCCTTGAAGCCTTTGTAAACTCATTTTTCAAGTAGGAGACCACCGCAGTACCCCAAGAATACTCATGCATCTGATCTAAGGTATCCAATAGTTGAAGATACCTGGCGTCGACCAAGCTTCCGGAACTGTCAGGGAAGATACATTTGCCCAGGACGTATAACAAATAATATGACGCGGTAGCAGTGATTCGCACCAAGTCCACCCTTCCTTCCTCAGCATAGATTTTCTTGGTCCCAGATAATGTATCCCTCAACTTCTTCAGATTAAACTTCTTGCTTAGATGACCATACTTCATCACAAGCATAGACTCCGTCTCAATCTGATCCCAACCGAACAAGGTCTTGGTCAATTTAAAGATACCCTCCCAAATAATGCTATTATCGAAGCCCTCACTGATTTCTTTTCCCTCAACCTCGAGGCCTAGAATTTGATGAGCATCATCGGGAGTTATCGACATCTCACCGAATGGGAATAACATTGTATCAGTCTCTCCGTAGAACCTCTCACAGAATGCAGATATGGTAACTCTATCATACTAAATATTCGAACTCTCCACCGCAGGCCACAACCCGGAGTTCTTGACAATCGCTTGTACTTCATCACATTCGACGTCAACACTAGTACAGAAATGGACTTTAGCCACGCCAAATATAAATTTGCCTGTCACGCCTTTTTGGATTTGGCGTGTCTATAGGGTAGAAGTATACCCTATAGACACACAATGTTCAATGGGAATGTTCATATAAGTACTTTCAGCCACGCCAGGGCTACTAGCGTGTCAAAATTTCAACCGTTTAGTCACGTTAACTTCAAATTTTTGATTGGGCGTGTTTATAGACCAGTCTATGGCCACATTAGGTATTGGGTGTGTTTATAGACCAGTTTATGGCCACATTAGGGAGTTGTGGCGTGTCCAAAAGGTTAGTCACGCCATTTAAGGTGTGGTTTTAAAGTTGGTTCATTAGACACACCAGTATATGCGTGTCCATAGTGTACGATTCATTGACACGCCAAATTCAAAGTGTGACCAAAAAGTTCTTCTTTGGAGACGCCGGTATATGTGTGTCCATAGTGTACGATTTATAGACACGTCAGTATATCGTGTCCATAGTGTAGGATACATAGACACGCGAAGTTGAAAGTGTGGCCAAAAAGTTCTTCTTTGGACACACTAGTATATGTGTGTCCATAGTGTGCGTTCTAAAGACACACCGGTTTTATAGCGTGGCTAAAAAGTTCGTTTTGAAAAAATTAATAAAAATCTTTCGCCCATATTCGAACGCATGACCTCGAAGATTTAGATAACGTACCAATCCACCAAGCTGGCCATCTTTAGATGTTTATGATTAGTGTTTTGAAAATACTAGATTGGTTGAACTACTCAACATTTAAATAAACACGCCAAGTTGAAAGTGTGGCCAAAAAGTTCTTCTTTGGACACGCTAGTATATGTGTGTCCATAGTGTGTGTTCTATAGACACGCCGGTTTTATAGCGTGGCTAAAAAGTTCGTTTTGAAAAAATTAATAAAAATCTTTCGCCCATATTCAAACGCATGACCTCGAAGGATTTAGATAACGTACCAATCCACCAAGCTTCCCATCTTTAGATGTTTTTGATTAGTTTTTTGAAAATACTAGATTGGTTGAACTACTCAACATTTAAATAAACACACCAAGTTGAAAGTATGGCCAAAAAGTACACCCAAAACCCTCAAGACTAATTCCCTAGCTTTCTCTGGAATAGATTCTGACTTGGATGTTCTACAAGTTATTGGGTTCTCCAAAACTATTTCTGCAAATCTTCTAAACACCTATAATCAAAATTTCTTTGGTAATCTGTTGCATTGGAATGTTATAAATAACTTGGGAGTCTGCAATTTGGTTTCTAAAAGATCCTACTCCTGGACTATGTGTGCTACCAAAATTTCCTCTCAGCTACCACACTGCATTTCTGGTAAGATTTTTCATTGCTCTCTCAAGCATTCATGTACTAATATGTTATTCTATATTTATAACTTCAAAGTTGCCTATGCTACCAGTTGGAGTAGTTCATATGAATGCCCAGATAAAACTATTAACCCCATAAAACAATTTCAAACCTTCATAATAACGAGAAAATTTCCAAAGGTGTCTAGTTTTCTTTAGTTATTCCCAAAAATGTTATAAATTACCAAAAATGTTTGAATATGTACCCATTGCTTGATATTGTGTACACAATATCAAGAATCCACACCTATAATGTGTACACATTATACCCTTTTTGGAATTTTTAAAAAACTAGACATTTTTAGTAAATAACTTTCTGTAGAAAACACTTTTGGGCATAACCCCCTTTCAAATTCCCCCTGCTATTTACTATAGTCACCATATCAAGCTCAAAACCAAAATTAAACACAACAACCACTCAACCAAGAATAATACAATAACCCAGAACCATATATACATTCAATTGAACATCATTGTCTTTAAAACCAACACTATCAAATCCAAAATCATCACCACTAGCATTAAATGTTTATCCATGAGAAACATATGCAATATTCAGCCAAAAAACATTTACAGGAATACTTACTTTACCATCTGGAAGGGGATGGTTGAATACTGGTCAAGCTCCTGGTGCAACCCCAGAGGTCCCCACACCACTTCCAACAACCTTCTTGTTATCCCCACTCCTTTCTGGTGCAGCCCTCCTCCTTGGAACAGAATAGTTTCCCCTAGGAGGAGGCATAGGCACTACTACATCCTCAGGAATCTCATTATAATCAGTTATCTCCCCTGGTCAGAAGATTGCAATATCATAAGCATCCTTTGCCAACTGTCACATCACTGGTGCCAGCATGAAGATATTGGGGAATACTACCACATCATTGGGGAGACCATGAGTGTCATTCTCCCGAATCTTAGCTTTGCATGCAACTGGAACTGGTGCAGAATAGAACCCCTGTCTAGCACCACCACAAACCACCTGCTGCTCCCCTACAAGCACCACACCTTCATTAATCACAAACCGGCCTTTGTCAGGATGAACGTCATACACCACCCACCCTTCATCATCCCCTTGGAGTTGAGGAAGTTGAGGATCCAACGCATAAACACTGGCACTATCATGCATAACAACCTTATCCTCTTTGACTTCTCCAACACCTCCAGTACCAACTTGCATGTTTGGCTTTGGTTCCTCACTACTGCTACTGCTTATCTCTACTACCTGTCAAATTGGAGAAATGGGGGAATCCCAATCAATAACACCATCACAGTTACTAATAAAGACAATTACAACTATGAAATTCACTTTCAACACCTTGAACCCAACAATTCTTCCATGATTATCAAAAATCAATACCTGGTTTTCTTGCATATTCATCTTAGCCTTCTTTTCCTCTGGTCTACCCATGGATTCCTGATTTGTAGACATGGCTGGGCGATCATTCAGATTTATATATGCATTATAACCTCGCTTAGGCATAGCTTCAACAATTGGAACACTGAAGTGATTTTGCGGAGATGGAATGTGGAAGTTACAGAGTTACAAAATTGGAAATTAAAGTTGATTTCTTCTAAACAGGCCTTATGGACGAGAAGACCAACAGTTAACACATCTCACCCATCCTTTTTCAATCCTCGAGATCAATTAGTTGAGATATCGTGGAGGCACATGCCTACTAAGTGCATAAAAACACCTATTGAACGCCACCCCAACTTATTGGCCGTTAAGAGGCGGCAGCAAACACTTGGCAGCTATTTGGCAAGCAGACTCTCTAAGCGGGCTACCCGTGACCCGAAGTCGAAAACCAATACCGAACCGCAGCTGCCCTCAATTATTTTCGTCAGAGACGGTCTTGAAGTGGCAAGTGGAAGCCAATTACCTTAAAAATTCTAGAAGAAGACGATGTCATCCTTCTGACGTCTGAATGGATGATCGTGTGGTAGGTATCTTCTATGCCCGGTATAAACCTCTTTTCTACAATGTTTTAGCATGATATAGTAAGTATTTCTCTCATACACCTTACAGGCGTCTCGTCCCTGGTAGGGGCAACCACATAGTGTACCGAGAGCAGGGTAATCATTTATTGTCCATAAAACAACCGCACGTAGAGTAAACATCTCCTGTCTCAGCGCATCAAAACATTGGACTCCCTCAAATAATTCTTTGAGATCCTCGACAAACGGTTGTAACATAACATCAATGTCCTTACAATCCCCCCCATCGATAATTACTTACAGCATGGTAAACTTTTTCTTCATACACAACTCTGGCGGAAGGTTGTAAATCACTGTCAGAATTGGCCACACACTGTGCTGTTTTTGCATGCCTTTGTTTACGTCAACCCCATCAGCCGAAATGCCTAGCCGCAGATTTCTAGGATCATCACGAATTACGGGATATCTTTCATCTATATTTTTCCATGCTGGTGAGTCTGTAGGATGCCGTAAAACACCCTATTCTTTCTTTCTGGTGTCGTGCCACAATAAATATTCGATAATTCTCTTTGATTGAAACAACCGTTTCAGTCTTGGGATAATTGGGAAATACCACAAGACTTTTGCCGGAATTTTTTCATAAACCTCGTGGGTGGTGTCGTCAACTTTCCATCTTGATTCCCCACAGGTGGGACACTTGATGTGATCCTCGTAATCCTTCCTATAGAGAATGCAGTCATTGATGCATACATGTATCTTTTCGTAACCTGAACCCAAATCTCTCATCACCTTCTTAGCTTCATATGTACTTTTCATCATCTCATTTCCTGGAGGGAGCATGGATTAACAGCGGTAGAAGTTCATTAAATAACTTGTCGGAAGCTCCGTGCTTGCTCTTCAGGTTAAACAGTTCACACATTGCAAATATCTTTGTAAAATCGGCACATCCTTCGTATAGGGGTTTCCCAGCATCTTCGAGTATCCGTTGCATCTTCTCAGAATCCTTTGAAAAGTTGTCTCCTAATAAAGCACTAACCATTTCTCTAGTTTCTGCAGCATGTGTTGGTTCATCAGACTGCGGACCATCGCTGCCATTACCATCCAGAAGCATCCACCTTGATGACTCATCTCCTTCTCCGTGCTTAGTATATACCGCATAATTTTGAATGAATCCATAAGAAAATAAATGATACTTAACTTTACTTGCCTTGTGCGCGTAGAGGTTGAGACATTTCACACATGGACATAGAAACTTAACTTCGCCCTTGTGGTATGGTTTCCGTTTCCCATTCGCAATATCCTGTTGGTATGTATGCGTAGCAAACTTTATAAATGCATCGACTCCGTCTTGATAACGCGGTTTGGTTCTATCGGTATACATCCAAGATTTATCCATTACTCTAGGATCCATTATGAATTCTCATATACCTGGACGTAGAAAAAACTTGTGAACATCTTGTGAAAATGCTATTGTGGTCCGAATAAAACTACGAAATATCATTGCAAAGAGTAATACGTACACAAAGAGTAATCACAATGTGAGTTCAGTTATCATATATGAATCATACAAATAATCAGAGCTTAGATACCTACATACAGTTGCATATGAAGACAATATTTACCCTATTATGACCATTAGAGTTACAATCTCAGTTAACAAAGAAGTACTGAAAATAATTACTTACACGGTCGATCCGATTATTCCGCAAAGC
This sequence comes from Papaver somniferum, assembly GCF_003573695.1. Taxonomy (NCBI): domain Eukaryota; kingdom Viridiplantae; phylum Streptophyta; class Magnoliopsida; order Ranunculales; family Papaveraceae; genus Papaver; species Papaver somniferum. Next base: position 174,874,546 of record NC_039366.1, read on the forward strand.
AAAACTGACAGGGGAATATATGGTTTATCTAGGAGATGAATCAGATGATCAAAGTAAACCACTTGTTTAGTTTTTTAGGGGGAGGTTAGAAGATTTAAGAGTAGAAACATGAAATGATTTAAGACGAGAGAGATGAACACAGAGGGTAAATGGAAATTTGGCAATATTTTTACTAATAAATAATTTGGCAAAATATTTAAGTGTATATCGTAAATAATTTGGTAAAATAGGAAGGTAAAGATCCTTCAATTTGCATATTGCATGTTCTATGTTAAGAATTTTCTCAGTCAAATCTTGTTATCCTGCTGCATAGTTTTCTGCTTTGACGGCTCTAAAAGACCGGAGTGCGATGCGACTAAAAAGCGGAGTACGTGTTGCTGCAGTTGTTATAACGGTACTAAAGTAAAAAACTAACTTTGTAAAAAGTGGAGTACGTGTGGGTACAGTTGAAAAATAAAATCGTAATAACTGGAAGAATCTATGGCCCCAATTAGAATTAAGTGAACTAAAACACATTACTCAAATAATTGTGTGTTCTGTCCAATTAGAATTAATATTAACAAAAGCTTGATTCATCCAATTAACATAATAGGTTTGATCATTGATGGATTTCATTAAAGTCTCACAATATGATTCATAAATAACATAATTAAATTTCTTAGAGGGTGCCAGAGTAACAGCTGCCAGCATAGCCTTACATTCCAGCTCCTCAGCTTCAACTCCTATCTTCATTCCTCCATTGAAGCATTGTCCTTGCACCCGAAAGCAGCTACCTGCACAATTCCTCACTATTAGCCCTATTCCACCTTGTAATGAATATAACAAAATGTAGAAGAAACAAGATTAGTTCCAGGAGACACAAGTTTATTAATGACAAAAAATTGTCCAAACTGAAACCATTAGCAATTTATTAATCTCATGTCTAGTAATTCCTGCACCAAAGGTAATATTGATATTTAAAACCAACCAAATAGATATAGCATAACCACATTCAAGGAATAGGTGATTACTGGATTCCACAGGATGATTACACAAACTGCAATGCGATGAAGTAAACGATTGCAATTCCAAATAAGAGTATGAAGTCCGATTCACCCACCATTGAGTTCTGGTGGTACCCCGTAGCTGGTGGTACTCCGAAAATATGAATACTATGAAGTAAACGATTTCATCAAATGTGAATGCTTCCCCCTTTTCCTCTAAGTAGCGCGCTTTCACGGCTTCGTGCTACAAAAACAACAAACAAACTTATTAGGTTACATATAAGTTGAAAAAAGTATTGTGCCGAATAAACCATAAAGATACGTATAAGTTGTAGAGGGGACAAGCTATGGTGGCTTGCGTGCGATATCCGGTGTTTGATTTTAAAAAACCCAGCTACCGCATCTAGGATGATGTTGTGCCTATCCTTGATTTGTTGAACACTTCTTCTTTTCGGGTTCCCATAATCTTGGCTAAATTTGTTATGTATCTTCGCCCAAAAGGTCTCGGCCGAGGAGCGATCTACAAGTCGACTTTTGGCTGCCCATGCTTTGGTGATTGCCAAATCTTCTGCAGAGTCAAACGATGCCATTTGTTGTATGTAGAGGTAGGGAATGAGTAGGTTCTCTAATAGGATACAAGTGGAGTGCATATGGTATTAAGTTTGCAAATTTTGTTACTAGAAAACTACGACACTTGGATTCATTGATTTATTACCCCAGCCATACATATATGAAAAGATAACCCAAATTAGTGATCTCACTTACAGAAAAAGAGACATCCAAGATTTTCAAGGAGGATGGGCAGGGTAATTGTAATGGAATAAAAGCAAAAAGAAAAACATCAAACATCTCAAACTTATCAGAAAAGATAATAGAGAGCCTCTCCCAAAACACTATACCAGAAAGCAGAAGAAATGGTTGTGAATGATATAAATGAACATCATATTTGAAAAAAAAAAGAAAAAGCCAAGGAAAACATCAAGAACGAAACTAAAAACCAACATATAAAGATCTGCAATCAATTCTTGACTAATGAGGCTATGTTCTTAATTCATGCGGTTGTACAAGCAGACTGATACATCAAACTCCTAGCCTAGGTTCAGAATCAGCACACCAACTAGATTATCAACCTCAACCTAAATTTCACCACCGCAATTAGTCTGCAACAATTTCAATAAGGAATTGGACATTTAACATGTCAGATTCTTAAATATTTAAGGAATTCCTTGGGAATGTTGAACAGTAGTTTTCATCAAATTATCCTCTATCTAGCACCAAAAGGAGATGAGCGAACTATAAATTCATATGCTTGAACCAGCTAAGGATTGCGAAAGGCAATTTATGTGCTGAATTAGCTAAGGTCTAGAAGAGAAACACAACGCAAGGTTGTCAGTAGTCACTATGTAGTTACCTTCTCTATTCAATGATTATGTGCTTAATATCTATCTGGTCGACGTTAAAAAGTGTCTTCTCACTTTATAATGATGGTCTTCTATGAATCAAGAGTCATTATTTATACTCCCCGAGCCCATTATGATATGTTCTAAGGTATCATATACGTTTCCGTTACTGTAAATAAAGAGCTCCTTAATTGCTTAACGATGATTGTGTTCCATGACTCACCGTAAACGCCCACTGCCCACATTTAAAGGTTTCTGCTGCTAGCCTGCTACTGTGGGACATGGTCCAAAAAGAGGATGATTTGAACAAACAAAATTAGAGTTTTTGTGAGTGAAGGCTATGGATCTTGGTTCTTTTTCTTGCAAATTACTCTGATCATACTGTGACCGCATAATGCATTTTAGTCATACACAATTAAATTTATAAAGGTGCAACATAATCAATTCAAGATGAGAAACAATCGTATCAATCGTCAATACGAAATTCAAACTGTCACCAAATTAACATCAATCAAAACTAATCAACAGAAGAAACTAAAAGAAATCACACACAACAATCAAAACAAAACAAATCAAGATCAATTTCCAAACAGATTTCAATAAAAATTATAAAATTAATATCAATCTATTCAATATTTCAAGTTGAAATAAGAAAACAAAGTAATCTATCTTACCAAGTAGTAACTCTGATTGAGATTTATGAACCCTAAGAAACTTTTTCGCCGGTGTATTTTCACTTTCCCTTTGATTTTATTTTCAGAACGTGTTCGGTATTCCCAGTTGCCTTAGGGAAACAAATCCTCGTCTAATATATTCTATTAAGATTAAAAAATAATAATTTATCACGAGTAATTTTTTTTATGGCCTCCTCTAGCTTGTGGCCTCAAGCGGTGCTTGCTCTGCTTATACTACAGGGCTGGCCCTGCCTGAAACCCTAGCGATAATGATTTTAAATTAAGAAAAACCCATCCCCCATTCATAAAATTAAACAAGTAAGTTCGAATTTAATCTGATAATAAAACCCATCCCCCAAGTCCGCCCAAGTTATGTTCGTCGGGTTCCTAGGGTTGGCCCAAGTTTCGCCGGACATATGAAGGATGTAGATGGCAATCCTATTGCAGCAGAGGTTCAGCAAGAAGAAAATGAAGGATCAAAATATGGTGAAGATGATGAAGATGATGAGGATGGAGGTTATGGTCCTGCAGCTTCTACCAGCACTGATAGCGGCGTAGACTTCTCCTATGAAGAAGAGGGCTTTAACACCGACGATGATGATGATCAGTGGTGATCATCTAAAGAGCATTGGGAAAATCTTTTGAGGAAGACTTAGGAGGATTCCATTCCTTGAAGTCTTCAGATCATCTTCGTGAAAATTCACAAAGATTTTCCTAATGCTTGTAGTTGCTGGTGTTGTTGGAACTGAAGGAGAGGTCTAGTCTTCTGTAATACATGATACATCTTCCAATGCATGGTAAGTGTTTTTTTTATTTGGGTTTTATTTCGGCACAAGGTTTGATCTTGTAAAGGTGTTGTTTTGGTGTTGACAAAGATCAAACTCGGTAGTAGTAGTGGTAGGTATTTTGCTGGTACTTGTAATGGAGGTTATGGGAATTTTTCTTATCGGACGGCATCGGAGTTGGTTGTTCAGGTGTAAGTCGAACTGGAATTGGTAGTGTGTCTAATTCTTTTGCTTATGGTTTGATTGTAAATGGAACTACTTAGTAATTAGTGGTCTGATTTGTAATGGTGATGGTGTTTGTAAATGTGGTTAATGAAATTGCAATTGTTTTTTTCGGCTTCTCTTTGTGATTTCAACCGTGGTATGTTGAAAAAAATAAGGATTATTCTCTATCCAGTCTAATTCACTTGATGGAGAGGCATATACACACCTAGTCTGAATCTACAATCTGAGATGTTCATAATCACCAAAAGATGTTCATAATCTTAAATCACCTACAGTATGAATCTACAATATGAGATGTTCATAAAGCATGCAATTGAGATGTTCATAATCACCAAAAGATTCTCAAATCAGGGTACAATTCACAGCAACATAAAAATAAACCATGAGACATGAGCCAAACCATGCTGCAGTTCAAGATATTGCAATACACCAGCGTCACATAATTCCTGTCAACAGGTGCTGGCTCTATGAAAAACGCGTAAACCCTGGTAAACCGCGCATGATCAAAAAATGCTGGTGTCTATGAATTTTGCAAAAAATCAATTATTATTGTAGTAATAATGTAGTAGGAAAAGTTGCGTCTGAAATTCAATAAGGAAGGAGTATTTTGTTAAATAAGGAATGTAGAATTTTAATTTTAACAAGTGTATTATCTATCTCATTGACATGAATGGTTAACGTGTCAGGATATTTAGAGATATCTTTAGGGTTACGGAAAGATTATAGGCGTCTAATTAGAACTGACAATCAGTAGTTTAATCCTACAATCCTAAATGCAGTATTTTTCTGCTCGGTCTCGCAAAATCCGCAAAATCCCACTTTCCATATATCACCTTGATGCTCGTTTGTTATATTCATGGTAAACATAACCCACCCACTATATTTAGATTTTCATACTAGATATGTATAGGGAAAAAAAACACTATATTTAGCTAGATTTGGATCCTAGAAATAAGAAATTAGATACCTCACTCGTAAGTAAAAGAAAGAAGGAATTGATAGGATGAGTTCTAATGAGAAATGTGTTGTTTCTGCCAATGGTCTTATTATTAATGATCCTCCTCCTCCGAAGGGCTTTGCTTCATGGGATGACTTTGTGGAAAGTATTGGTGATATACTAGAAGATTTTGTCAATGAAGAATGTGAATTAGTTCATAATAAGAAAATTATCCATGTTGAAAATGATCCTCCTCCTAAGGATTTTGCTTCTTGGGATGTATTTGAGAAAATCTATGGTGAACATTTGGATAATGATTACAATGAATAAGAACATGGGAAGCCACCAAGACAAACAAATTTATGGCTGAGCACTCGGCATTGACTAAATTCAAGTTTTTTACATTATTTTTAGTATGCTAATTTTATTAATGTGTAAGCACAATTATGTAGCAGTCCTAGTCCTACTGTTCAATGGTGCTCTCAATTCTGATTTTTTTTTGGTAAAGTTTGTCAGATTTGGCACTGCAATTTATGAAATATTTGGCTATTTTCTCGGATACAAGACTCAATATACAGTCCCTATCATATTCATGATCCTATCACTGAACAGCAAACCCACAACAAAATCATGGTTAACCCTAACATCCAAATCTCTACACCATGCCCCCTTAAACACATTACTCGTTCATTCTGTTTTGTCAAAAGATTGATACTCCAACAGATGAACAATGGACAGAAATTAAACAACATATGCACTTGGAATCTAAAGAAAATATTGCATCCGTAAATATTAAACATTCACAAAAACTATACTTCCAAGCAGCTTTACAAACAGACTAATTAAACATCAAAAAAAAAAAAAGATTACACTAATAACACAAAAACTAAAAAGATATTTAACTAAACAAAAGATGATGGATCAAGATGTGATTGAATACCATTCTTGCATAGCAGAACCATGAAAACAGAGGACTAGATCAGTTATAATCCCCTTCTTCTTCACTGCTGCTGTCGACAATTGTAACCACATCTTTGTATGGCTTCATCGTCATCATCAACATCATCGTCTTCATCCTCAAGCGCTGGCCCAAACCAAAATAAGTGTTCTGGATCATCTAAATCATCATCCTCATCATCATCATCATCATCCTCAAAATCATACTCATCATCCTCTTCATCTTCTTCCTCTTCTTCATCGTCATCATCTTCTTCATCGTCAACAACATCATAATCATCAACATCTCCAAAACAAGGAACAACCTCGCAACCAAAATAACCAACAATCTCTTTGTCTCCATCAAGAAGAAGAAATCGGAAGGAAGTTACTAGAAGAGCAGTCATTTTGTCTGGTTTGATACTAAAACTTTTAGTTTTTGATACTGAAACCCTAGTTTAGAGAGAGACTTGGAAACGAAAAAGAGGTACTGTCCAGTCTCCCTTCCTTGCTCGTGTTTTATACCGTGACACACGTTTTCACTTTACCTCTAGCTTAGCCACGTGCAAACTTGGCTAGTGAACAAGTCTGCGGCTTTGGAAAATAAATAAAAAGTAATATAAAAAAAATATTGGATGGAAAATTAAAATCAAGGAATTTATCTGGGTGGAGATACTCCCCGTAAATTTAGATTTTGACGATAAATACTTGCTAAGAATCATGACATCGAAATATAAATTGGTTTACAAGCTCGTCCAAGAGTGACATCAGTAAAAATGGAAAATTACCATTAAGAAATTTGTCTCGGTAGAAGTACTCCCCGGAAACTTAGATTTGGACGAAAAATTCTTGCTAAGATCATGACATGGAAATAAATAAAAATTGGTTTAGAAGCTCGTCCAAGAGTGACATCGGTAAAAATGGAAAATTACCATCAATCAATTTATCTTGGTGGAGATACTCCGCGTAAACTTAGATTTGGACGATAATACTTGCTAAGATCGTGACATCGAAATATAAATTGGCTTACAAGCTCGTGTAAGACTGACATCGGTAAAAATGGAAAATTGCCATTAAGCAATTTGTCTCGGTGGAAATACTCCCCGGAAACTTAGATTTGGACGAAAAATTCTTGCTAAGATTGTGACATAGAAATAAATAATAATTGGTTTAGAAGCTCCTCCAAGAGTGACATCGAGTCTTGTCGACGAAGCCAATCATAGTCGTTCGTGAATTCATAATGCTAACCAATCAAATAAACTAGTTTCACCTGATAACCTAACATCCCCAAACATCCTTGCCAATATTATCGGCTGATCGGTCTGATACGACCAATAATGCGATATCATCGGGTATTCATATGTATCGCTGATATATCATGTTTCGTCCAGTTATCGATGATAACTGTCATAAAATTAAAAATTGGTTTAGAAGCATATTCCCGACGAGTGACATCGGTAAAAATTGAAAATTACCATCAATCAATTTATCTTGGTGGAGGTATTCCCCGTAAACTTAGATTTGGATGATAAATACTTGCTAAGATCGTGACATCGAAATATAAATTGGTCTACAAGCTCGTCCATGAGTGACATCGGTAAAAAATGGAAAATTACCATCAATCAATTTATCTTGGTGGAAATACTCTCGGAAACTTAGATTTGGATGAACTATACTCTCTAAGATCGTGACATCGAAATAAAATTTGGTTTAGCTGAATAAGCCATGTCCAAGAGTGACATTGGTAAAAAACTTGGATATCGAGTCTTGTCGATGAAGCCAATCATAGTCGTTCGTGAATTCATAATTCCGTCCTATCAAATAAACTAGTTTCACCTGATAACCTAACATCCCCAAACATCCTTGCCAATATTATCAGCAGATCGGTCTGATACGACCAATAATGCGATATTATTGGATATTCATATATATGTATCGCTGATATTTCATGTTTCGTCCAGATTAAAGGCACAAACATGATAAAATCCTATATTACCGACCAGTATTTTAAAAAATAAATATTGATCTCGGTTCTTTTAATACAAATTTAATTGTAAGAGCTAGCTAGAATTGCTTCTAAGATTATGAATTGGGATTTTAATCAAAAACAAATTGCACAAAAAAAGCATTTATGATCTTCCAAGGCACTAGTTAGTACTATATTAATAATTTATTATTTTACTTCTAAGAATATGTGAATTGTGAGTAAAATAGTGTAATGCAGTTGATTCAGTAGTAAGGAATAGATAGTACTCTATCCAAGTCACTAGTAACAAAAGAATTAGCTAGTACTCCAACAATAACTTAAGTACTCCAGTTTGCAGTGATATTTTTTGATCTTTGATCTTTTCTACTTTAACAATCTGTGTAGAATATTCTAGTGGGACCCTGTCCTAAATACCAACCCCATCACTAAATACTAGGAGTATATATATGGATCATTCCTATGATTGATTTTTGGCTTTGAGGGGTACATTCATATGGTAGTTGTACTTTGGGACTTCTTGTTATGTGTGACTGAAAGAGAAGTATTATAAAAAGAGCCTGTATTGTGTGACCTTCTGGAGTTTATTCTCTCCTTCAAAAGCAGTGTTCTGTCAATCACAACGCTACTTCTTTTGTCAATCATCATTACTCAGTTTCTCATTTTTTTCAATCATCACAATGATTCCCTTATTTTTTGTGCGCATGCAAAAGAAGAAGATGTAGGTATCCATCATGAGTATCTTGTGCGGTTGGGTACATGCAAAAGAAAAGATAGATCTCTTCAGTACTCCTCTTCTTCTGATTTTTTGTGCGCATGCAAAAGAAGAAGATCTAGGTAGCCATAATGAGTATCTTGTGCGGCCTTATTGGGATCATTTTTTTTCTTCAAAAGATTAATATACTATGGTCATAACCCTAATTTCTTGTCTTCAAAAGATTAATATACTATGGTCATAACCCTAATTTTTAAATTTGCAATGGACACATAAATAGAATGTTGATAAACTGTAATAAATCTCACACAAACACGTGAAAATATTTGTTTCTTGTTTGGATCATGGATTTTTAAATAAGGCATGTTGATTAAGGATGCGACCATTGGCCAGACGGTGTAACGGTTCGCACCCCTTCGTATTACGCTTCACATTAACCGAATAGATTTTGAAACACCAAAAGACGTGAAAATTCCAACAGGTGTGTTGTGTGGGAACACATATTGCATCCATTGAATGTCTATATAAGCATTCAACAAAAACGAAATCCTAAATACTTCTACATTAAAAAAAGATATTTCACCAGTAATAGTAACGGAAATGTTGTCAGATTTAACTCCCGAGATACTACACCTCCTCCCAAGTACAGAAGGTATTTTGGCAAGCAAATGTGTATGCAAAGAGTGGAATTCTGTCCTTGCAGACAAAAGAATTGGACTCCTTTTCGGTTTCACTCAAAAAGTAACAGAAGAAAAAGTTACGCAACTCTTCTACAGAGAACAAATTGAGGAGGAAGATTACTACACGATGATGGGAGATTTCTATCAGATGTCATTTGGAAACAATGGTACCTGGAATATTATCCGATCCTATGATGAAAACATGTCACACCCAATCGTCGGATCTTGTAATGGTCTGGTATGTTTTTATGTTTCACACCACGACATACAAGATCCTATCTATATTATGAATCCAACAACGGGTGAGCACCTCCATCTGCCACAAATATGCGATCCAACACCAATTCCACAAATTAGTTGGGATCCACGATTCGTCGTAGGGGGGTTCGGCTATTGTCAACATACCGGTGAATAAAAAGTAGTTCGAATTCAAGTGTATGGTAAAGTGGACGTACACACTCTACCCGTCAACAGGGGATGGAGGAACATCAGATATTTTCCTTTTACTTTTTGGGATTCAGGTGTGTACGCACATGGTTGTATTTTTTGGATAAATCATTATTTTTATGACAATATTCAGATAGTATCTTTCAATTTGGACAATGAGACATTCTAGTCACATTCGCCACCCCCGCATCATATTTATGAGAATGGTGGTTTCAGTACTCCAAAACTTGGAATGGTCTTGTCTGGAGTTCGCCTTTTATTTTACAACATTCACGATATTTATGATCTCCGAATTGATTTTTGGGCACCCATTTCGGATAATGATATTCATGCACGGGCACCCGGTGTAGAATGGAATTGGGAACTTAAGAGGAGCATTGTCTTGGAAGAGCCTTCGAATCTATGATGGCCGCCTTATAAGCTTATAGCCTTGGGAAAGAACAACGACGTCCTATTGCAAAACAACCGCTGTTTAGTGCATTATAATGAACTTACCAGAACTTTGACAGAAATTACGGAGATAAGGTGGGAAAAGGTTATATTTATTGCTCACATGAGGAGCGCCGTCTCGTTGAGGAATTTTGGAGGACAATCGGAAACATGTACTGACGATGACCATGCCACAAACATATTCCGAGTGTAGTGTTTTTGTTTTTGTTTTGATTAGAGTAACGTAGTTTGGTGTTCAATATATATATATATACTATATATTTTTAAAAGTACTATTTCTCATCTTTGATTTTTTTTTCATATCTTGTTTGGACTAAAAGTTGTTTTTGAAATCTGAAGAATCGGAGTTGGTATTATTTTGGGTAATAATGGTTGGTATTTTATTTAATGGAGTTAATGCTTTTAAACATATTCCCGACTAATTTAGAGGGGGATTTGTATTTATGATTATAAATTTTGCGAATCTATAGGGAGACTTTTATGTGTTCATTATTGTAGAAAATCTGATATCAAAGACTTGATGAAAGGAACACAGAACTAAAGCTCAAACAAACTTCTCTTGATTGATGTATTTCGACTCATGGCTCAACAACCTATTTATATGAGTAACAAACTTGGCTCTCAAGAAAAATAACTTTCCAAACATAATCAAACTCTAACAAAGAAACTTCTAGACAATTATCACGTAAATAAACTCTTAAAACCAGTAATACTTGCAACCCAAATAAACTTCTATAAACCGTACCATGTCAACAAGAGTTGTTGATCCATTCACTTCATGTCAACTGTACCAGTTGACTCAACCATATTGATTTATTCTTTATAGTATCTTGGTTTATTCTTCAACAATTATAAAAAAACCGAGAGGGGAAAAGAAAAATGTAAAAATAAGTGAGAATTTGAGATGCAAATGGTATAAGTGATTGATAGACAAATCAATGATGATATTCTTGAAAATGCACACGAATGAAAAAGATTTTGTGACTAATCGGGGTTCTTTTTGTAGACGAATTATTGATTTGAAACTGGTGTTTGACACCAAAACACAAAATAAATGGGAAAAAAGAAAGATACATAAATTATGGTACCATTAGCCCATATTTGTAGTGATAAATTCACGTTTTGTATTTTATGGATAGTTCCTGTTTTATATTATCAACCAATGCCGTTGTAAATATTGAGATGTTGTCGTGACGGGTATTCTAATTCCAGGAGGTCAGCATTAGTGAATTGGTGTCTTTTCATACCTACTTCATGACGTAATGGTTATCCTTTAGATTTTGTTTCCTTTTAAATAAAAATTCAGTTATAGGTTTAAGTTATAATCGCTTATAAGATAAAACGGGAAAATATGCTTTACTTGCCTGCTCATTAAGGTCGCGACCTTTCAAAGATAAAACATGCAAATATGCGTTACTTGTCTGCTCATTAAAGACACGACCTTTTAAATAATGCCTGCTCATCAAGGACGCAACCATTCGCCAACAGGTGTATTGGATGTATATATAAGCATTACTCGTATCTACTTGTAGCATTCTACAATATTAAGAAAATCTTAAATGCTTTAAATTTTTTTTTTTTGATAATCTTTCATCAGTATAATAGTGATGGATATGTATCCGTAATTAATTACCGAGATACTACAGCACCTCCAAACTGCAGAAAGCATTTTAGCAAGCAAATGTGTTTCCAAAGAGTGAAATACTACCCTCGGGGACAAAAAAATTGGACTCCTTTTTGGTGTCACACCAAGAATAGGGAAAGAAATTACTCAACTCTTTTATAGAGAAGATGATTTCAGCCCGATCGTAACATCCAACAATCACGACGCCCCGAATGATGGAACCCATGAAGATTTGACTAAGTTGCACCTAATAGTTGGATCTTGCAATGGTCTGGTCTGTTTTTATGTTTCACACCACGACATACAAGATTCTGTATATGTTATGAATCCAGAAACTGGTGAGCACCTACATCTTCCACAACTATGCATCCCAATTATTGCACGAGCTCAAGTACTTTCTTGGTATCCTGTAATTGGGGTTTCAGATACTGTCAACGTACCGATGAGTACAAGGTAGTTCGAATTCACGTGGATGGTAAAGTTCAAATACACACTCTAGGAGACAAGAAAGGATGGAGGAACATAGCATGGGAGATTCTTTATATTTTTCGGAGTTCAGGTGTGTACGCACATGGTTGTATTTTTTGGAAGGATTGTTTTCAGTGGGATAGTGGCATAGTTTCTTTCAATTTGGACACTGAGACATTTCATCAACATTCGCGACCCCCGCATCATATTTCTAGGAGTAAATTCCCATCAGTTGGGATGGTTATGTTTGGAGTTCGCCTTTTATTTTACTACATCCATGAGGCCTGATGTGATGAGGGGATTAATCAGCCCCGGATAGATTTCTGGGCACCCATTTCCAAAAAAAATATTCATACATGGGCACCTGGCGGGAAATGGAATTGGAATCATAAGATAAGCATTTTCTTGGAAAAGGATGATGATGAAGGGTGGCCGACCTATTACCCGATAGCTTTTGAAAAAACAAGGACCTCCTATTGTGGCAGAATGGGTGTTTATTACGTTACAATGCACTCACCAGAACTTGGACGGAAATTTGGGGGACACAACTGTGGGAAACAATCAAGGTTACAATTATTCCTCATATGAGGAGCGATGTCTCGTTGAAGAATTTTGGTGGACAATAGGAAACATGTACTCATGATGTCCATGCCACTAACACATTCCTTGGGTTATCTATGTAGCTTTTTTTTTCTTGTATTTGTGTTGTTTTTTTTTTTTTGTATTTGGATTTGGATTTTTTTCATATGTACAATTTATTCCTTGGGTATGTAGCTTTCTTTTCTCTTGTAGTTGTGTTTTTTTTTTTTTTTTTTTTTGGTGTTTGAATTATTTTCTATGTTGAAATGTACAATTTAGTTTGGGTCATTGTTTAACTAGACAACCTTTGGTTTTTTTCCTTTTTTTGTGTTACACTTATGGTCCAGCGGTCCGGGCCACCCCAACCCACCTAGGTAATTAGTCGAAAAGTAGAAAAATTATTTGGGTATTTCCTAAGAGATCATGATTTATTTTAGTTTGCTATGTTCGGAATGTATATATTAGATTAAAAAGGAAATTAGATAAACATAGATTTTTTGTAGTTGCAGGAAATCCTACACTACACCCCTCATATGATTTCATTATTAATCAACTCATTTTTAGGTTTACACTCTTAATTTTATTGATCAATCTTTGAATGTTCTTACAAGAAAAGATAAAGAAATCAAGAATCACCTCTGCTCTAGACTTTCTCTCTCCTATTTACTTATTTCTTACTCAAAAAATATCTCTCTCCTCTTTACAACTTGAACGACTATTTATAAGGAAATACATGGTGGATGACAGCTACTCTGTCCTTTATTTTCGGGTATGGTCTGCGACATTCTCGCAACCTTACAAATGTTAATTTCGCAAGCTCTCTAATTTTCGCAGGACTATCACATCTTTCTCGTGATCCTAGCTGACGTCGTTTATCGTATTATTTCTGAAATTGTTTTGCGACGCTGTTGTGTTGTGTTGTTGATAATTTCGCTGAGATATTATCGTTGCGAGATTCTGATCCTACATCTTGCCTCTTCTCATATCTTCTATGCAAAGTAGAGAATGATGTGAGAAATGCCGCAGCTGTTCATCTTTTCATATTCTGCATTTATCACACGTATTCTTTCTTCCATTTGTTTCTTGACACGTCTTCTGTAACCGCTGCTTTTCAACCGCTCACGTCTTTTCGTCTTAATGGTTTTTATTTCTTCGATTAAAAAAAATCTCCTTTATATACTCTTCTTACTCTTCTTTCCACTTTTCTTTTTACTTTCTTTTCTATTTTTATTCTCTCATCTCTGCAACTCTGTTATTCTTCTGCAAGTTCTGCTGCTGTAATTTTTTCCCCCTTCAATCCTCTTACTTTTTATTCATTCCCATACTCTATATTCAAATATGGATCCAAGTGGTCATAGACATGAGAAGAATTTAAAAGATGTCCAAAAATATCTTGCTGATAAAAGTTTCACACTCTCCACCATTCCTGGTGAAAATGCCAAATCAATTCTTTCTGTCAAACTTTTCTCTGATCAGTATTGTGATGATCAATCAATCATAATTTCGCTAGGTCAGATTCTCGCAGGTCTCCTTATTCCTCTTTATGACCCAGATATTCCTTTATTTTATGAAATTCTCGCTCACTCGGGATTTTTGCGAGCTCTTCCAACTGAGTGGGGACTGCATCCATCTGATGCTAGAGTTTGCTAACTGTGGTGCTGGTAGAGGATCTCTGTACTCCAAATAACTTAGGGATAATTCGCAAACTTAGAGATAATTGCTGAGAAATACACAGTAGCAAGTTTCTTTGAGAACTATGAACTTATCTCCATGAAGAAAGAGAATACTCGCTGGGGTATTCACTTAAAAAGGAAAGATAACATTGATGAAGCCAAAATTCTCATGCAAGATATTGACTGGCATTCTGGTAAATACACAACTCCTCTCCAATCCAAAGATGATAAATGGTGTGTTTTTCTTTTAATGCTAAAAGGACCTTACATTGCTGGGTCAAATGTTCTTCCTGCGAATCTCGCTGCTTATCAACCTTGGGTTTTCTCTTGGCCCAAGAAGGAGAAAGAGGTATGTTTCTTCCCATTTAACTCACTTTATATTTCTTTATTGATTTTTATTATTCTGTTCGCTAACTCTTGCAACATTCCGCAGATCCAAAAACTGAAAGATAGTTATAACAGGACTGTGAAAGCTAGTACTCTGTTGGCTCTTCGCTCATACACAGATGAGGTAAGAAATTTTCTCTTATGATTTTAAACAGTATATTGTTGCTTCCATTTCTTATTTCTATCTGTATGTGAAGATTATTGCTGAAGTAGAAGAACCTGTCGATGTTGCGAAGACTGGTGATAAAGGTAAAGGTGCTCTTCGCAGGGAAAAATCAACTGGTCCTCCTTCAAAGAAAAGGAAAGTTCGTTCTTCTTCTCCTTCAAATATTCCTCCTCACGAAAATTCCGAAAGTAACAAGGGTGATGAGGACAATGATGATCTTTCCTCCAAGTGAAGATTATTCACCTGAATCTTCTATGGCTAAGCTCTCTGGCCTCTTTTCTGATTCTCTACAAGGAATGGGAGATATCCAATTCGCAAATACCTGCAAAGCTCTCGCTACCCTTTGTGATGTCCCTTTACTGGATGGTGATAGCTCTCTTCGTGGAGTTTCTAGATCATTGACTCCCGACTTCTTGCATTCTCTCAATAGTCTGGTATACTTTTATCCTTTTATTTCTTCATTGTCATAACTCAAAATTTCTTTCTATATTAATATTTTTTATATTTTCTCGCAGGCTGGAAAAGCTTATTTTGTTGTTGCCTCAGATCTAGAGAGAAGATGCGAAAATCTTGAAAAGAAGAATCTTCAATTTCGCACAAAGAATGAAGAATTGGAAGCTGAAGTTAAAGGTCTTCACGAGAAAAATAAACAATTAGAAATTGATTCTTCTTCGTATATGAACAAAATCTCTAGTCTTCAGCAAGCTAATAATCATCTTTACAGTATGTTACTTTTCTCTTTTCCCTTCATTCATTCATCCTGTTGTTTTATCTTATTTAAATGATCCTTTTTGCAGACATTTATGGTCTTTCTGATGAAGATACCCTCCTTCGTTCATTTCCTAATGCCTTGGATAATGATACCCTTCTTGAGCGTCTTAACAATTCCTTAAATAGCTTCTCAAATGATAGAATTTCATCTCTTTCTCTAAATGAGCTTAGATCTAAATTTCGCATCTTAGAAATTGACTATAGATCTAGTTTAGGCTTAGCCAACCGATTTAAGTGTATCCTTCTTGATTCTAAAGATAAAAACAATGAGTTAAGAACCAAAATTAGCGGTCTCATAGATGATAAGGATCATATCTCTGATCAAGGTGCCAAGTCTTTGGCGAAATTCCAAGAGGCTCTTCTTGAAGTTCAACTTGAACGAGATGAAGCTAACCGCAAGAACATCGAACTCTGCGAAAAGGAAAATCAAATTCGTTCTCGTCTTCTTATAAATAGTGAGGATGAATTTGTTTGGGCTGCGAAAATCTTAGATGATGCTATAAAAGATTTAGGTGTAAATGTTAGTCTCCAAGTTGAGCATACATCCTTGATTAGAGATATGATTTCTGACAGAGAAGGTTACTAACTGCTCTTCTTTACTAATCTTTTTCTTCTTATGAATTTTCATCAAATTAACAATTGATTATCTTTTGCTCGCAGATTCTGAAAATAAATATCGTGAAAATATTGAAGAACTCGAAGCTGAAAAGGAGGAACTCGCAAAGAATCTTTCTTCTCGCAACGACAAGTATTCTAGATTAAAAAATCAAATCAAGATCACTGTTGCGAATTTTAAGAATGATGCCATGCATTTTCGCAATCAAACTATCCAAATGGTTTGTGACGATCTTAATATTCCTCATTCTGATTATCCTTGTCTCTTGGAAGAGATCCCGCAGAATATTCCCAGTCTGATTATTTCTGATAGCGAAGCTGATGATGAAGAATCTGATGGTGATGGAAGTTCTAATGGTGATGAAGATTCTGACGCAGATGAAGAAGAGAACAAGTCTGATGAAGATAATGAAGGATCAACTAAGAAGTATTTTTTGTTTTTTTCTTTGATTCTCTGTAATACTTGTACATTTATTCCTTCTTTCTGTATATTTGTGTTTCTTTCATTTTGTCCTGCATTCATTAAAACAATTCTTCCTTGCAACACAGTTAATCAATATAAACATTAATTTTTGAATCTTTGTGTAAATCTATCATATGGAGACAAATAACATTTTCTAATTTCATTCATTCCCATACTTGCCTCTGTTATTTGAATCCAAATGAGAGATTTCATAAAAATTTCTTATTTTATCTCAATTTCGCAGTTAATTATGTATAACTTCGCAATCTTATGCGAAGTGAATTTTGATTCTTTTCAAAATCTCATTCCTGTGTGGTCTTATTTTGCCTTCCTAATTAAAGGTCTTATTATGCCACCTCTTGTCATTGCGACAAAATCGCAGGACGTCCTTGCACTTTCATGCAAAAACCCATTGATCTTGCCTTAACTTTTCTTTTGTATTATGGCCTCTTCAGGAATGTTGCGACAATATGACAGGCCTAAATATTCTTGCGAAAATAAAGCCCCATGACATTGTCGTCTTGCGACGAAATCGCAGGACGTCTTCGCACTTTCATGCGAAAACCCATTGATCTCGTCTTATCTTTTCTTTTGTATTATTGCCTCTTCAGGATTGTTGCACAAATATGACAAGCCTTAATATCCTTGCGAATAAAAAGCCTCATGACATTTGCGTCTTAAGACACTTATCAGCTCCCTAATGGAGGGTGCCGCCCTTATCTCCCCCTGGTTGCCCCTTCAAGGAGGCGTACTTCTACCATACAAGGTTAGCTCCTCCCATCCAGTCTTAACAACAACCAGTTGTTTTCGCAGCCTCTTATCCCTTTTACCTATAGGGCTTATGGTTACGAGACTGCACCCTAAGTGGGGTTTTCTTCAGGCCGAGTGCAGTATAAGCCAAGACTTGTCAAGAATGGAAAGTACGCTTCAAACGTCCCTGGCACTCTTGACTCAACCGTGTACCTCGGCGCCTTGATCAGATCTGCACTCCTTGGGAGAGTCCTTATTACCTTAGTCGCCCAACCTAAGTCATATGCTTAAGCTGAGAATCCAAGGTGCCTCTCCCGGATGGGCTTTATTGACCCCAAATCTCCATGACTCAGGTTCCGTGGCGGTGTAGCCTTTCCCTGAGCCATGCAACAGGTACCCCCTTATATGACGTACTTTAGGTCTTACATTTTCCTCTTGCGAAATTGCATTCGCGAACTAGGGTGTACGCCATAAAGGTTTGCCCCTTTCTTTTTTGTCATTTTTCTCTGATTGTCTTCTGTAAAATTCATTATCTCTGTGAGGGTCTCGCAAATCATCATATTGTATCTGAATTTTGCAATCTCAATTTTGTTATTCAATCAAATGTATTTTTGAGAATTTTACTTATTGCGAGAGTATCGCAACAACTTAATCATTCATACATTTCTTGTTTTTATTACCTTTGTCATCCTCTACTTTTTTATTATTTTCTTCTACTGCTTCCTTGGTAGTGGTATGTTCATCATTTTTATTCTGAGCTAGCATTAGTTTCGCAACATCTCTTCTCCTTTCCTTTCTATTACATCCACCATCAACCTCTCACTTCTTTTTGTATCTTTGATTTTGTGTCGCCAGTTTTCCTTCTTGTTTGCTCTTCCTTCGCAAGATTCTATCTCAGTTTCGTAATACCTCTTTCCTTCAACCCAATCTCCCTTTATGATTCCTACACCACTGGGGTGGGGAAATTTGATGCACTGGTGGAAATTTGAAGCTACACCTAGAATCCCATGTAGCCAAGGTCGACCAATTAACGCATTGTAGGGTGATTCTACATCAACGACACAGAATAAGATTTCGGAAGATATTCCTTTCAATGGAATTCGCATAGTAACCTCCCCTTTAGGCTTGTTAGCAGTACCATTAAAACATATATCTTATATGTTGATGGTATAAGATCATCATCTCTTCCACCCATGGTTTTATAAGTATGATAAAATAAAATGTTCACAGAGCTTCCAGTATCGATTAGAATTCTATTAATTGCCCATGAATCTTCAACTTCATCATCCTCATCTTTTTTCGGTTTTGGATTAATTTCTAATTTTACTACCAATGGATTGTCATGCACCTCTTCTTCTTCGGGAATTTCTTCTGCGGTAAAAGAGATGATTTGTTTCTGCCATTCCTCTAGTGGCGACATTTTCACAATATTCATAATTTCTCTTCCATCATTATCTCTTGCGAACACTCTACTCAAAACATTATCATGAAAATATTCAATTGTCTTATATGAATGTACGATAAAGTGACAGAATAGATTTTTTGCTTTTGCACCAACTTCTATGAAGAATGTTTCCTTCTTTTTCATCGTATTCACTTTGTGATGCTCTGGTGGTGGTGGCAGTGGTTGAGATTGTGGATGCCCTACCAGAAAGTCGTTTAGTTTTCCTTGATCTATCATTCACAAAATAATTCATTTTGCATTTCTGCAATCATTTGTTGTATGTCCATGAAAATGATGATAAGAACAAAACTCATGGCTTCTGTGGTTTGGAGGTGGTTCCGTTCCCATGTTCCATGGTGTTGGTATATTTTCCATCAAGATTATAGCTTCCCATATCTTCTCCACACTTGCATTTATAGGTGGCATCTTGATTTCTTCCCATACTACCTTGTGACCTCCTTGTCCTCTATTATAGTTTTGTCTTTGACCTCCATAAGTTTCTTGTGGTTGATCGAGTCTTCGAATCTTGTTATTTCCACCACGATTGTAGAAATTTCTTTCTCTTTCATACTCTTCTTGATCTCGGCTTCCCATAGCCACCAATTTATGTTGATTGTTACTCGTCACCTTCTCTTGTTGTATTTGCGAAGTATTCGCTACTGTGTTTATTAGCTTGGGTAATAAGCTTGCATTCGCTGTTTGTGAGCTGGTGTTCGCAACTGGATATGATTCCATTTCATTTTGCCTTTCCTCTAGAGAAATATATTCTCGCAATTCAGTCATTGTGATCGTATTCTTGACTCTGAAAATTTGGACATACAATAGGTTTGTTGCAAACATAGCATTGATAAATGATAATATAAGATATCTCTCATCTACACGGCCAGACATTTCGCTACACATAGTTCTCCATCTTTTAGTCAGGTGTTTCAAACTTTCGCCAATCCTCTGTTTTAATCCAAGCACATCTTCTATACCAGGTCGCGAAGAATTATTACTTATATATGCCCCTAAGAATGTAGTCTGCAAATGATTGAAGGATGTTATTGTGTTCTTTGGTAGACCTTCAAACCATTTTAACGCCTCTCCTGTTAAGCTGGATGCGAAATATTTGCACAATACGGCATCATGATTTTCCCATTGTAACATGCACCTCACATAGGCTTTAATATGTTGAATTGCACAAGTTGTTCCATCAAAAATGCTGGTTAATGCGGGAAAATTGCATTTCGGTGGTATTCCTCCTAATTGTACTTCCCTTGTAAATGGAGTTTTCGCAGCTTCTTCTATTGCTTCATCCAATTGTCTTCTGCCTACTTCTTCTCTATTATTTAGCATTCCTCTCATTTCTTTTAATTCTTTCAAGATTTGTTTATTTACACCTGAATCTTGATCCATTGGTCTTTTTAATTTCGCCTCTCTTCTTCTGTGTTCGTATTTATCTTCTCTCGCGAAATTTTGCATTTCTTCTTCATTATCCTCATCTCGTCTTCTTCTGCGATTCTCTTCCTCATCTCTATCTTGAATTCGCATATGATGATGCCTTTCATTTTCCCCTCCATGATTTTTTTCATTTCTTATCAATTTCATTCGCTGTCTTTCAGCCATTCTCTGTACTCTATCATACTCCTCATTGAGATTATCGTTATTCCGGTTTTCTGTACACCTTCTTTCTCGATTGTCGTGATTGTTTTGGCGAATTGTCTCCTGAAGCTCTTGGTCTTCCATTTCGTCTCTCAATCTTTCACGTTCGCAGATCAAACGTGCTTGTTCAGCATAATGTCTTTCAATTTCTTCTTCAATTGTCTTGATTTCTTTGATTTTCCCTTTCATGTAAAATTTTTCTTCCTTCCTCCCGATTTTCTTCTCCATCTTGGTCATTTCGTCCCTGACGTTGTCCGTTCTCTTGATTTCCACCATTTTGCCCGTCATCAAAAGTTTCATTTTGTGGAACGTAACAATCATCAGCTTTATCTCTATTTTCGCGATATTCTTCATTAGGATTTGATATTTCTTCTTGAATATTGTTTACAGCATTGATTGTGGGTGAGTTTCGCCTCATTTCTCTTCTAGTCGATCTTGAATATGATTTTGTAATACTTCTCGATCTTCTATTATGTAGTCTTACATTCTCCATCCTTAATTCGTGATTTTGCCTTGTTAGATTTGCACGTTCTTCTGCCTCAGCTCTTCTTTCTTCATGTATTCTTCGTCTCAACGTTTCTAACGCTCCAATTTCCTCATCTCCATGAATTATTCCTTCATCTGCTTCTTGATTTCTCTCTTCCGGTCTATAATTTCTGTTTTGTTGCTCTTCTTCTACTTCTTCTGCCGAATTTGATTGCCAAGTATGTATACTCACCCTATCATAATCTGTATTCCTCCCTTGAACTAGTGTTTGTTGAATCGGTGGATGAATTTGATTTTCTCTATTACTTCTCATTCTAGTAGATTCTCCCATTTCACTTCTTTCTCTCCCATCAATTCTCTTGCTTCTTCTAACAGTAGTCGGTTGTTCGGATGTATTTCTTCTTCTAGCCATTTCTTCAATGTTAACAATATTGCAAGAAATTATGGAAAATTCTTAATCAATCACTCTAAATTTTCACAAATCTCAATATTAATTTTCATATTTTTCTAGAATAATCTTCAATAATTCCCTGTTTCTAGCGCCATTATGTAGTTGCAGGAAATCCTACACTACACCCCTCATATGATTTCATTATTAATCAACTCATTTTTAGGTTTACACTCTTAATTTTATTGATCAATCTTTGAATGTTCTTACAAGAAAAGATAAAGAAATCAAGAAACACCTCTGCTCTAGACTTTCTCTCTCCTATTTACTTATTTCTTACTCAAAAAAGATCTCTCTCCTCTTTACAACTTGAACGACTATTTATAAGGAAATACATAGTGGATGACAGCTAATCTGTCCTTTATTTTCGGGTATGGTCTACGACATTCTCGCAACCTTACAAATGATAATTTCGCAAGCTCTCTAATTTTCGCAAGACTATCACATCTTTCTCGTGATCCTAGCTGACGTCGTTTATCGTATCATTTCTGAAATTGTTCTGCGACACTTTTGTGTTGTTGATAATTTCGCTGAGATATTATCGTTGCGAGATTCCGATCCTACAATATTCATTCCATATCTCATTATACTGCTATAATATCTCATTTTTTAGTAATATGGAAATTGAAATATTCGGTGTAAATACCAAAGAATCGTGATTTAAGATAATGATGGAAAACCTAAAAAATTAGAGTTTTCAAATTACACCAAGCATAGAAAAAAACTAACATAGAGTATTAAGAGGGATTGTTGATATGAAATTGACGAGAGGATCCAAAAACGTCCTAGACTGACGCGACATCGCCAACAGGTATATTGGATGTCTATATATATATAAGCTTTATACTCGTATTTTCTTGTAGCATTCACAATAAGAAAATCCTAAAAGCTTGTAATTTTTGTTTTTTTTAATAATCTTTCATCAGTATAATAGTGGTGGATATGTTGTCGGAATTAACTACCGAGATACTTCAGCGCCTCCAAACTACAGAAATCGTTTTAGCAAGCAAATGTGTATGCAAAGAATGGAATCTTATCCTTGGGGACAAAAGAATTAGATTCATTTTTGGTGTCACACCAAGAATGGGGAAAGATAAAGTTACCCAACTCTTTTATAGAGAGGAAGATTTCATCCCGATCGTAACATCCAACAATCATGATGCCCCGAATTATGGAACCCATGATGATTGGACTATGTTGCACCCAATAGTTGGATCTTGCAATGGTCTGGTTTGTTTTTATGTTTCACACCACGACATACAAGATCCTGTATATATTATGAATCCAGAAACTGGTGACCACCTCCATCTGCCACAACTATGCATCCCAATTGCAACAGATCAAGTACTTTCGTGGTATCCACGATACAAGGTAATTGGGGGTTTCAGATACTGTCAACGTACCAATGAGTACAAGGTAGTTCGAATTCACATGGATGGTAAAGTCCAAATACACACTTTAGGAAACGATAGGGGATGAAGGAACATAGCATGGGAGATTCCTTATACTTTTCGGAGTTCAGGTGTGTACGCACACGGTAGTATTTTTTGGATAGATTGTTGTCAACAAGATATTGTCATAATATCTTTCAATTTGGACATCGAGACGTTCCATCAACATTTTCCACCTCCGCATCATATTCCTGGGAGTGAATTTTGAATAAATACTTACCCATCACTTGGGATGGTCATGTTCGGAGTTCGCATTTTATTTTACTACATCCATGAGGGAATTGATCGGCCCCGGATAGATTTTTGGGCTCCCATTTCCAAAGAAAATATTCATACATCGGCACCTGGCGGGGAATGGAATTGGAATTATGAGATAATCGTTTTCTTTAAAGAGGATGAATGGCCGACTCATAACCCGATAGCCTTTATAATTAACAAGGAACTCTTATTTTGGCAGAATAGGTGTTTATTGCGTTACAATACACTCACCAGAACTTGGACGGAAATTTGGGGGGCACTACCGTGGGAAACAAGGGTTGCAATTATTCCTCACATGAGGAGCGCTGTCTCGTTGAAGAATTTTGGTGGACAATCGGAAACGTGTACTCATGATGTCCATGCCACTAACACATTCCTAGGCTTATCTATGTAGATTTTTTTCTTGCAGTTGTGTTTTTTTTTTGGTATTTGGATTTTTTTCTATGCTGAAATGTACAATTTATTCCTTGGGTTATTTATGTTGCTTTCTTTTTCCCTTGTATTTTTTTGTTTTTGTTTTGGTGTTTGGATTTTTTTCTATGTTGAAATGTTCAATTCCGTGCATCAACATGAAAGTGTTGCCGCTAAATGTTGGGTCATTGTTTAACTAGCCAACATTTGGTTTTTTCCTTTTTTTGCGTTACACCTATGGTCCAGCCGGCCGGGCCACCCCAACCGACCTAGGTAATTAAATTAAAAAGGAAATTAGATAAATATGAAAATATTCATTCCATATATCTCATGAGATCATAATTTATTTTAGTTTGTTATGTTCGTTATGCATATTAGATTAAAAAGGAAATTAGATAAACATGAAAATATTCATTCCATATCTCCTTATATTTATAGAATATTCGATGTAAATACCAAAGAATAGGTAAATTAAGATAATGATGGAAAACCTAAGATATTAGGGTTTTCCTTAGAAATATATATAAATTACACCAAGCATGGAAAAAATTAACATAGAGTATTAAGAGGGAAAAATGAGTTCTGCTAAGAGGGACTGTAGAGATGAAACTGAAGAGAGGATCCAAAAATGTCCTCGACTGATGGCTGGTCCTCGTAAATTGAGGATTATCATTACTGTGGACGGGATAACTACTGTTCCTGGTGTTCCTCTCGACGATGTAATTAGTTCTGTTGTCAGTAGTGTTGACAATGATGATGTTCCTATTTATGCTGATGTTATTCCTGGTGTTCCTCTGGACGCTGTAATCAATAGCGTTGAGGATGCTGATGTTCCTGCTTATGCTGATGTTCCTACTGTAAATGATGATGCTCCTGCTTCTATTATTGAAATTATTGATGAAGACCTTCCCGATGTTCCGGATATGGCAGATAATCCAAAAGTTAACAAGCATGATCTTAACAAGCATGTGGAGCCTGATGAAGCAGAAAAAGACAAATCTGAGGATGACAAGGCGCCCAAACCTGCTGGTTGGAGTGATCAGGTTCACCTCAGCATTGCAAGAAGAATTGTTTGAAGATGGTGGATAGTTCATTTGATATGTTTTTTTTTGATGATATGGTTTGATTTATCGATTTCATTTTGTGGACGCTTTGAAAGTTGTTTTCATTTCTTGTTTCGTTTGCTAATTTTGTCATTTAGAAGAAGGTGATGTTTATGAATTCTTTTATTATTTAGGTATTGGAATCATGAAATAAATCAGATAATTATTTACAAGTTCATAGAGTTTACATAATGCAATATACTCTTGCAAATTTATTTATTTATGAGGTGTGCATTCTTTTGGAAAAATAAATATAATTAGCTGAAAGAACGGAGGAAATGTAGAAAATTACAGTTTTCCCCCCTGTAAACAATAAGAATCAATTTATCACTTTAGGTCTGATCTTATTATCTCCTTGCCAATACTTTTAACAAAAATACAAGTTTGAACAAGTAAAGTGCTATTGAAAGTAAAGTACTGCTATACGACGATGTTAATGATAATGATCTTTGCATGGAATTGGATGAGAATGAGGAACCAGACTAATCTGACAAAGAACCAGACTCATCTAACAAGTTCTTTGCTTTTTAAACAGGGTTTTTGATGACCATTTTGTTTTCAGTGGTGGTTTTATTTATTTTTTAAGTACTGCACTAGATGGAGGCTTTTTATGCTGATAGATAGGTTGACATTTATGTGATGAATGATTCACGTTGAACTTTATGTTTTCTGGAAATGATGAACATGAAAATGGATGGGTTTAGTTTATTTATCTTTATTAGCTTACTGTATTATTATAATAATACGTTTCCTACATAGGTGCCACTAATAATTCATACGTTTCCTCCCTAAACCAAGAATAATACAGGAGACAACCCAGCTTAAAATTTTTAAGGTAATTATTATTCGAAATAGGAAAGTACTTTTTTTCTATAGCCTCTTCTCGAGTTGGTTAGAGATAGGAAACAAAATTTCGAAAATTTTGGGAAACAATTTTATCATAATTGTCTACGATATATTCTCTCATAAAATAAGGAAACTGACCATATTGGTTACACATCAAAAATTTGGAAATAAAAAAAGAAAAACACCAAAAATCTTTTGTTTGACGGGTGATGAAAATGGATTTTACTGGGCGGGATGATTTCAAAAGGAAAATCAATTCCCGCCTGATGGTTTGGTTAAATTCCAAAAAGAAAAAGAAAGATGAGTTCGATCTACTTTTTCAGTTTTTATTACTCGATTCATTATCTCTATGAAATCATAATTCTACTACTGTCGTCTCTAATCTTTACAAGGAACCTACCTCTTCAGACTCGATCTTTGTTGTTGGTATTATTTCTACAACCCATTATCGAATGAATATTAAATTGATGTTAGATTTTTTGTTCGATCTCATGGAATCAGGTGTTAGATCTTATAGGTTTACTAGTTAAAGCATGATTAGGGTTTTTATTCTATCACTTCTTATAGGTTTACTAGTTAAAGCATGAGTAGGGTTTTTATTCTATTACTATCTCTAATCTTTACAAGGAATCTACCTCTTTAAACTCGATCTTTGTTGCTGGTAATATTTCTACAACCCATTATCGAATGAATATTAAAAATTTATGTTAGATTTTTTGTTTTATCTCATGGAATCAGATGTTAGATCTTATAGGTTTACTTGTTAAAGCATGATTAGGGTTTTTATTCGGCTGTATCAAAGAACAAGTTAATGACAATCACGGGTTGTACGATGAGATGTGATTTCATTTTGTTACAACAATAATATTTTAAGCTTAAGTTACATGCATGAACTATTATAATATTTATGTAAGGATCTTTCTTTCATGTTACTTAGTTAGGCTTTACTAGTTAGTTAGGTTTTACAAAATAAAAATAAAATAAAAAACTTAACGATGCTAATTTTTTTCTAGGGTTTTTGTTATTGTTTGGGTTGGATTTTGATTGAGAGTTAATAACTCTACTTTGATCGATGATGTTGTTTCAATCATATTTATATACAAGGCTTCTCAAGATTTAATCATTTGAGTCTCTGTTACTTGGCGAGCCTGTAACGTCTGTATTTTAAGTTGCCACTTTTAATAATACCATGTTGCTGGTTGGCCAATTTGACTATATCTTCAAGCTAAAAATGGATAATCATTTTCTGGTGCTTTAATGCTCTTGGATTTTGTAACAAAAAGTTATATAAGACCGTTTAACCGGTACCTTTCTCTTTGTGGATAACACAATAATCATGAGGAGATTTTGTGTGTTGCAGTGATGTTTTAGCCTCAAGTTACATGCATCACTGAGTTCATGTTTGTTTTCTTTTCATATAATAGAAAATAGGTGTAACACATGTTGCCTATCCTGTTAGGTTTAGCTAATATTTTCCAAAATAAGCTCAAATTCCTAACTGAGATGCACATACCTACACAACTTTTGTCATGGCAGAAGATGATGAAGAAACAGTGGATTTAGATGAGAGTCATGATGACATTGTACAATCAGATGACGATGATGGTGGAGATATGCTCCACACTGCTAGATTTGAAGACTTAACAGGTAATGTGTGAAACCTTGTACTTACTTGTTTCTACTTAAACATCACATGGTTTCATATGTTTCCTCGGTTATTTCCAGAGTCAGAAGATTCTGAAAATGATGATTTGAAGGTGTTAGAAGAAAAAGAATTGGAAAATGCTCCAGAAGCAGAAAAGCAGCCACAACAAGAAGACTCTACAGAAGTGATCATAAAAGAGAGGGGAATGACAAGAATGTTGAAGCTGGATAGAGAGTTCTCGATAAAAGATGCCAAAAGAAGGGATATTGAATTTGACAAAATGTTCCGGCCTATTGGTAACCATAGAATTGAATTCAGTAGTTACCTAGGCTATTTGGTCCGTGATATGGTTGGCATAAAACATTTATGTTGGAAGGAAGTCCCTTAAACAACAAAAGAAAATATGTGGGAGAAAATTCTGGTATGCATATGTGGTTACCAATTCGTCGTTTTTATTGTCTAACTGTGAGTCTGTGATTAACATACATTAGATGTTATTGCAGCTTCATTATGAGGTGCCCCATGAGCTGAAGCGAGTGGTCATGAAGCATCTACCTGTTCAGCTGCGGGACTTCAGAAGGAAATTGTACAACAATCATGTAAAATCCTTCCTGGAAATGCCGCA
Source organism: Papaver somniferum (assembly GCF_003573695.1). Classification (NCBI taxonomy): domain Eukaryota; kingdom Viridiplantae; phylum Streptophyta; class Magnoliopsida; order Ranunculales; family Papaveraceae; genus Papaver; species Papaver somniferum. The sequence goes on from NC_039366.1 coordinate 174,902,619, forward strand.
CAAACTAAGAACTTTCCCCAAAAAGTACGAAACGGTAATGGACCAAGAGAACTGGGACAATTACCTTAATCATGTACTAAAATCGGCTATATTTAAGGTATGGAATACACATTGCTTTTTCTGATTTTGTTTTTCGTTCTTGTTGTCTATCCCAGCATACTAATGAAATTATTTTTATTTCCTCTGAAAGAAAAATTCGGAGAGGGAAAAAAAGGCAATATCACAATCCAAGTTGCCACATTGGACGGGACGAGGAGGATACTCGGGATTAAAACTAAAATTAGTAAGTCTGTTGTCTTATTTATTATACACTGCACAGTAAAACCGGCCATATCAGATACTTCTGTTTTGTATGTCGTGTTGCGTGTCTCATATATGCAGAAACTTAAAACGGTATAGGGATGTGTCCTCTTACACCAATCTGTAATTTTGTCACATTAGACGCTTTGGAATAGGTTTTCTGTTTTACACAGTTAATATCTGTGCGGAAGTAAATCCTTACTTGTTTCTGGTAACTACTAGGTCCAAAGCGGAAATGTTGCCGAAAAAGATCTTTAAGACCGGTGCTTCATGTGGGCAAGAGCACGCGAAAACAAAGATGGAATTGTTCCAGACGAGTTTCTCAGGAAGAAGACATCTGAAGTTGTGAGAAAACATAAACTTTACAGTCCTCATGTTTTAAACCAAAGTAAGTGCACAGTAATTGCGCAAGGTTTAAATCAGAATTTAACACATTATTTGAACATGAAGAGAAGCGGAAGATGATTCGAGAGGTAACTATAACGGTTATTCATAACGAGGATGCCCTAACAGTTGCGATCGGCCCAGATAAGGGTGTACGTGTCAAGGGGGCTGGCTTTGGAGTGACGGCAACCCTTTACTTTCCAAATGGAAGAAAACCAAGACACTCGAAAGAGAACGATGAACTGCGTGAAAAGATGAAAGCTAAGGAGAAAGAATTAGAGTCTACTAAAAATGTGTATCAGAGATTGACAGATAACTTGTTATCTCAAGGAGTCGACAGTGCGAAAATTGTGGGCAACAGTATCATCAAGTCTGGAGGAGAGGTAAGTGAACCGAGTTTTGATTAGATTGTGTAATTTTTTGAAAAAATTGGCAGACAGTATCTGATTTTTTCAAACAATGTGTTCAACTACAGTCACGGGATGCATGACCTATCAACGCCTCCAATCGATCTAAGAATAACTTAGGTCCAGAATCAGTTAAGCATCTTCAAAAAAAAATGGGAAATACTCTTCGCAAAAGTCATCTGAAAGCACCAATGGTCCGCGAAGCGGGTCTCTCCTTGTACTAAAACGCCGACCGTTTCTACTGAATCCCAGCCGTCTTTAGTATCAAAAAAGAAGTCTTAGTCTCCTTCATCCACTGGGGAATCTCAGAATGTGCCATCTGAAAAAGTTACCATTGATGTATGGTTTTCCAACGCGTTTAAATTTTGAATCTTCCATTTACTATCTCTCATGCGCCTTGTGTTTCTGCAGGGAACATGATGCAAACTTTGGTTTGGAGAAAAGGACAACATTGTTGCCATTGGTAGAGCTTACTCTTCAAAGAAGGTATCTTATAAAATGAAGTCAGGAATGACGGGTGAGGTTACATGCTATAGCGTCATGGTTAGTGAAGTACTAAATGAACCCATCAAATTACCCTTTGGCACATCTTCTGGGATAAAAACTTTAAAAGATGTTGGTGATGCTGAAATTTTTTGGCCATCAAATCAAACCATCTTGGATAAAAAGGTTGGTTGCTATGCTTGTTTGCTTTATTAACTCATTGGATATGTTTTTACACAAACCAGTTTTATATATATATCTTGGTTGATATAAGAGACGAATATGTTATCATCTATATGAATCACGGACGTTAGTGTATATTTTAGAGAACCTTATAGAACGAGATATGTGGTTAGATATTTGATTGTGAGTCAGTTGTGCATTTTGCTTAAATGGTTTCACTGCAAAAACAAGGTACAACTTTCATTTCAATTTTCTGATGCAGGTAAGTCAACCAAAACATTCTGAGACTGTGAAATCACCGGATCTACTCAACGGAAGCCAATCTCGTATCACAATATCTGAAAAATTTCCGAAGGTAAGTGTTTTAAACCAGTTACATGATCTTAAGACCATATGAGTCTGAAATATGCTATCAACTACTAAATGAATCACGGATGCTAGGGTCTATTTTGGAGAACCTTGTATTTTTGTTACCTATTCATCCGTGTCTTCGCATTCACGGTGGAATTTGGCATATTTGTCACCCGAATATGAAATATTACTCTACTGCTGCAGGTATGTCAACAAAATTCGGGGAAACATACTCTGGATGTGACATCAAAAGATCCACCTAGTCGGAGCCAATCTGAGATCACAACAACTAAAGCAGTTTCTCCGGTATCTGTTTTATTTTTACATGCATTTTAAATCTCAATTTGTTTTGAAGTTTTCGCTTGAAGATGTTCATATGCCATATATTTCCGCAGGGTAGAAGGTGCGACCTTTTTGACGAGCTGTCTAAGGCAGATGTCCTTGCTAGAGGTAGAGCTTTTCTGTTAACAGGAAAACAACAATTACATGGAAAGGATGGGTTGGAGGTTGATTGCCACAAAATCCTGATTGATGAAGTAATAAAACCGAATTTCTGTCTACCCGTACGATTTGCTGGTATGGAAACATTAGGGCAAACTTTTGGAAAAGCGATTCCTTGGCCAAAGTTTGGTGTTCAGTTTACCGATCCTGCTAAGAAGGTTAGTTGCTTGGCTTGTTTGATTTGTAAGTCGAATATACATAAACCAGTCTATCAATTATATGAATCACCGATCCAAGTGTAAATTAGAGAACCTAGAAAAATAGAAACATGTGTAACTTTCAAAAATAACTAATAACTCTTTTAATCTTATGCAGAACCCTACCAGTAATTCACAACCAACTACTTGTTTGCGGAAGTCTCCTTCACGTATCAACCCTTCTGATGGATCTAAGAAGCAGTCTCCTAATCTTATGCAGAACTCTACCAGTAATTCCCAACCAAATCCTTCAATATCTCTAGAGAAGTCGTGCACATCTACGACAGAACATCTGGATAAGACATCTAATGGAGTATGTTTTTTTTGATTTTTTTTTCTTCGTAAATCTATATTGATAATTCTAGCATCTTATTTTTATATGATGTTCATATGTCGTATCTCCGCAGAAAGCAAAATACGACTTTTGGAATGGATCTAGGGGAAAACGTCGTTGCTAGAGGCAGTATTTTACCTATGGGGCCTAACCAGAAAATACATGGACAAGATCTTCCTAGTAACTGTTATGTTGTCCATATTTAGGAGGTTATAGTTCCATCGTTCGTGTTAACCGAACCAAGTGGTGAGTTTAGGTTATTAGGGGAAGCTAAAGATGGTTTTGTGGCATGGCCGAAAGATAACTGTTCCATCTCTGATGACAAGGTTAGTTTCTTAGCTCTTTTGCTTTGTTAATCAAGTATATAAATAGTTTTACATAAATCGTGTATTCAGTTTGATTAAAGAATAAGTACGATATAGAAATATATTAAAAACTAATGAAATATATTAAACAATTTATATACTTGATTAACAAAGCAAAAGAACTAAGAAACTAACCATGTCATCAGAGATGGAACAATTATCTTTCGGCCATGCCACAAAACCATCTTTAGCTTCCCCTAATAACTTAAACTCACCACTTGGTTCCATTAACACGAATGATGGATCTATGACCTCCAGAATATTAGCAGCATAACAGTGTTCAGGAAGCTCTTGTCGATGTATTTTCTGGTTAGTCACCTTAGGAAAAATACTGCCTCTTGCAACGACGTTTCCCCTAGATCCATTCCAAAAGTCGTATTTTGCTTTCTGCGGAGATACGTCATATGAACATCATATAAAAAGAAGTTGCTAGGATTAGCAATATAGATTTACGAAGAGAAAAAAAAAACTACATTAGATGTCTTAGCCATAGGTTCTGCCATAGATGTGCACGACTTCTCTAGAGATATTGAAGGATTTGGTTGGGAATTACTGGTATAGTTCTGCATAAGATTAGGAGACTGCTTCTTAGACTATGAATGCGAAGACACCGATGAACTGAATAGGTAACAAATATACAAGGTTCTATAAAATATACCCTCGAATCCGTGATTCATATAGTTGATATCATATTTCAGACATATGGTTTAAGATCATGTAACTGGTTTAAGACAACAGACTTACTAATTTTAGTTTTAATCCCGAGTATCCTCCTCGTCTTGTCCGATGTGGGAACTTGGATTGTGATATTTCCTCTGTTCCCTTCTCCGAATTTTTCTTGCAGAGGAAATAAAAATAATTTCATTAGTATGCTGGGATAGACAATAAGAACGAAACACAAATTAGAAAAAGCAATGTGTATTCCATACCTTAAATATAGGCGATTCTAGTACATACTTAAGGTATTCGTCCCAGTCTTCTTGGTCCATTACCATTTCGTACTTTCTGGGGAAAGTTTTTAGTTTGTCCGGTCTTTCCAGGAAGGGTTTTACGTGATTATTGTCATTTCCTAATGCCTTGGATAATGATACCCTTCTTGAACGCCTTAACAATTCTTTAAATAGCTTCTCAAATTATAGAATTTCATCTCTTTCTCTAAATGAACTTAGATCAAAATTTCGCCTCTTAGAGATTGATCATAGATCTAGTTTAGGCTTAGCCAACAGATTTAAGCGTCTCCTTATTGATTCCAAAGAGAAAACCAATGAATTAAGAACCAAAATTAGCGGTCTCATAGATGATAAGGATCGTATCTCTGATCAATGTGCCAAGGCTTTAGCGAAATTCCAAGAGGCTCTCCTTGAAGTTCAACTTGAGCGAGATGAAGCTAACCACAAGAATATTGAACTCTGCGAAAGAGAAAATCAAATTCGTTCTCGTCTTCTCATAAGTAGTGAGGATGAATTTGTTTGGGCTGCGAAAATTTTAGATGATGCTAGAAAATATTTAGGCGTAAATGTTAGTCTCCAAGTTGAACATACATCCTTGATTAGAGACATGATTTATGACAGAGAAGGTTGCTAATTGCTCTTCTTTACTAATCTTTTGCTTCTAATGAATTTTCATCAAATTAATAATTGATTGCCTTTTGTTCGCAGATTCTGAAAATAAATATCGTGAAAAGATTGAAGAACTTGAAGCTGAAAAGAAGGAACTCGCAAAGAATCTTTCTTCTCGCAACGACAAGTATTCTAGATTGAAGAATCAAATCATAATCACTATTGAGAATTTTAAGAATGACGCTATGCATTTTCGCAAACAAACCATCCAGATGGTTTGTGATGATCATAATATCCCTCATTCTGATTATCCTTGTCTTTTAGAAGAAAGCCCACAAAACACTCCCAGTTTGATTATCTCTGATAGTGAAGCTGACAATGAAGAGTCTGATAGTGATGGAAGTTCTTATGGTGATAAAGATTCTGACGCAGATGAAGAAGGAAACAAGTCTGGTGAAGATAATGAGGATTAACCAAGAAATATTCTTTACTTCTTTCTTTGATTCTTTGTAATACTTGTACACTTATTTCTTCTTTCTGTATATTTGCGTTTCTTCCATTTTAACCTGCATGAATGAAAACAATTCTTCTTTGCAATACAATTAATCAATATAATTATTAATTCTTGAATTTTTGAGTAAATCTCTCATACAGAGATAAATAACATTTTCTAATTTCATACATTCCCATACTTGCCTCTGTTATTTATATCTAAATGAGAGATTTCATATAACTTTTCTTATTGTATAATTTCGCTGCCTTTCGCGAAGTGATTTTTGTTTCTTTTCAAAATCTCATTCCTGTGTGGTCTTATTTTGCCTTCCTAATTAAAGGTCTTATTATGCCACCTCTTGTCATTGCGACAAAATCGCAGGACGTCCTTGCATTTTCATGCAAAAACCCATTGATCTTGCCTTAACTTTTTCTTTTGTATTATGGCCTCTTCAGGAATATTGCGACAATATGACAGGCCTAAATATTCTTGCGAAAATAAAGCCCCATGACATTGCCGTCGTGCGACGAAATCGCAGGACGTCTTCGCATTTTCATGCGAAAACCCATTGATCTCGTCTTATCTTTTTCTTTTATATTATTGCCTCTTCAGGATTGTTGCACAAATATGACAAGCCTTAATATCCTTGCGAATAAAAATCCTCATGACATTTGCGTCTTAAGACACTTATCAGCTCCCTAATGGAGGGTGCCGCCCTTATCTCCCCCCTGGTTGCCCCTTCAAGGAGGCGTACTTCTACCATACAAGGTTAGCTCCTCCCATCCAATCTTAACAACAACCAGTTGTTTTCGCAGCCTCTTATCCCTTTTACCTATAGGGTTTATGGTTACGAGACTGCACCCTAAGTGGGGTTTTCTTTAGGCCGAGTGCAGTATAAGCCAAGACTTGTCAAGAATGGCAAGGACGCTTCAAACGCCCTCGGCACCCTTGACTCAACCGTGTACCTCAGCGCCTTGATCAGATTCTGCACTCCTTGAGAGAGTCCTTATTACCTTAGTCGCCCAACCTAAGTCATATGCTTAAGTTGAGAATCCAAGGTGCCTCTCCCGGATGGGCTTTATTGACCCCAAATCTCCATGACTCAGGTTCCGGTGGCGGTGTAGCCTTTCCCTAAGCCATGTAACAGGTACCCCCTAATATGACGTACTTTAGGTCTTACATTTGCCTCTTGCGAAATTTTATTCGCGAACTAGGGTGTACGCCATAAAGGTTCGCCTCTTTCTCTTTTGTCATTCTTTTCTGATTATTTTTGTAAAATTCATTATCCCTGCGAGAGTCTCGCAATTCATAATATTGTATCTGAATTTCGCAATCTCAATTTTGTTGTTCAATCAAATGTATTTTTGAGAATTTTACTTATTGCGAGATTATCGCAACAACTTAATCATTCATACATTTCTTGCTTTTATTACTTTTGCCTTCCTCTACTTCTTTATGATTTTCTGCTACTGCTTCCTTGGTAATGGTATGTTCATCCTTTTTATCCTGAGCTAGCATTGATTTTGTAACATCTCTTCTCCTTTCTTTTCGATTGTATCCACCATCAACTTCTCACTTCTTTGTACATCCTTGATTTTCTGTCGCCATTTTTCCTTCTTGTTTGCTTTTCCTTCGCAAGATTTTATCTCAGTTTCGTAACATTTCTTTCCTTCAACCCAATCTCCCTTTATGATTCCTACACCATTGGGGTGAGGGAATTTGATGCATTGATGGAAAGTTGAAGTTACACCTAGAATCCCATGTAGCCAAGGTCGACCAATTAACGCATTGTAGGATGACTCTACATCAACACATAATGAGATTTTAGAAGATATTCCCTTCAATGGAATTTGCATAGTAACCTCCCCTTTAGGCTTGTTAGCAGTACCATTAAAACCATAATCTTATATGTTGATGGTATAAGATCATCATCTCTTCCACCACATGGTTTTATAAGTATGATAAATAAGATGTTCACAGAGCTTCCAGTATCGACTAGAATTCTATTGATTGCCCATGAATCTTCAGCTTCATCATCCTCATCTTCTTTCGGTTTTGGATTAATTTCTAATTTTATTACAATGGATTGTCATGCACCTCTTCTCCTTCGGGAATTTCTTTGCGGTAAAAGAAATGATCTGTTTATGCCATTCCTCTAATCGCGAGATTTTCGCAATATTCATAATTTCTCTTCCATTATTATCTCTTGCGAACATCTACTCAAAATTTATCATGAAAATCTTCAATGTCTTATATGAATGTACGATAGAGTGACATAAAGATTTTTTGCTTTTGCAAATTCTATGAAGAATGTTTTTTTTTTTCATGTATTCACTTTGTGATGTTCTGGCGGTAGTGGTAATGGTTGAGGTTGCAGATGCCTACCAGAAAGTCGTTTAGTTTTCCTTGATCTATCATTCTCAAAATAATTCTCTTTACATTTCTGCAATCGTTTGTGGAATGTCCATGAAAATGATGCTAAGAACAAAATTCATGACTTCTGTGATTTAGAGGTGGTTTCGTTCCCATATTCCATGGTGTTGGTATATTCTCCATCAAGATTATAGCTTCCCATATCTTCTCCACACTTGCATTTAGAGGTGGCATCTTGATTTATTCCCATACTACCTTGTGACCTCCTTGTCCTCTATTAAAGTTTGGTCTTTGACCTCCATAAGTTTCTTGCGGTTGATCGAGTCTTTGAATCTTGTTATTTCCTCCACGACTATAGAAATTTCTTTCTCTTTCATACTCTTCTTGATCTCTACTCCCCATAGCTACCAACTTCTGCTGATTGTTACCTGTCACCTTTTCTTGTTGTACTTGCGAAGTATTCGCCACTGTGTTTATCAGCTTGGGTAATAAGCTTGCATTCGCTGTTTGTGAGCTGGTGTTCGCAACTGGATATGATTCCATTTCATTTTGTCTTTCCTCTAAAGCAATGTATTCTTCTTGAAGTTCTCGCAATTCAGTCATTGTAATCGTATTCTTGACTCTGAAAATTTGGACATACAACAGGTTTGTTGCAAACATAGCATTGATAAATGATAATATGAGATATCTCTTCATCTACACGGCCACCATTTCGCTACACCTAGTTCTCCATCTTTTAGTCAAATGTTTCAACTTTCGCCAACCCTTTGCTTTAATCCAAACACATCTTCTATACCAGGTCGTGAGGAATTGTTACTTATATATGCCCCAAAAATGTAGTCCAAATGATTAAATGAAGTTATTTCATTCTTTGGAAAAACCTTCAACCATTATACGCTTCTCCTATTAAGCTGGATGCAAAATATTTGCACATACCCATTCATGATTTTCCATTGTAACATGCACCTCAAATAACTTTAATGTGTTGAATTGCACAAGTTGTTCCATCGAAAATGCTGGTTAATGCAGGCAAATTACATTTCGGTGGTATTCCTCCTAATTGTACTTCCCTTGTAAATGGAGTTTTCGTAGCTTCTTCTATTGCTTCATCCAATTTTCTTCTACCTACTTCTCTTCTGTTATTTAGCATTCCCCTCATTTCTTCTAATTCTTTCAAGATTTGTTTATTTACTCCTGAATCTTGACCCATTGGTCTCTTTAATTTTGCTTCTCTTCTTCTGTGTTCACGTCTATCTTTTCTTGCGAAATTTTGTATCTCTTCTTCATTATCCTCATCTCTCCTTCTTCTGCGATTCTCTTCCTCATCCCTATCTTGAATTCGCAAATGATGACGTCGTTCATTTTCCCCTCCATAATTTTGTTCATTTCTTATCTATTCAATTCGCTGTCTTTCATCCATTTTCTTTATTCTATCATACTCTTCATTGAGATTACGTTATTCCGGTTTTGTATACGCCTTCTTTCCAGATTGTCATGATTGTTTTGGCGAATTGTCTCCTGAAACTCTTGTTCATCCATTTCCGCTCTCAATCTTTCACGTTCGCAGATTAAACGTGATTGTTCAGCATTATGTCTTTCAATTTCTTCTTCAATCGTCTGTTGATTTCTTTGAGTTTCTCTCACATGTAAAATTCTTCTTCCTTCCTCTTGATTTCCTTCGCCATCTTGGTTATTTTGTCTCTGATTTTGCCTGTTCTCTTGATTTCCTCCAATTTGCCCATCATCAAAAGTTTCATTTTGTGGAATGTAACGATCATCAATTCTTTCTCTATTTTCGCGATATTCTTCATTAGGATTTGACATTTCTTCTTGAATATTGCTTCCAGCATTGATCGCGGGTGAATTTTGCCTCATTTCTCTTCTAGTCGATCTGGAATATGATTTTGTAATACTTCTTGATCTTCTATTCTGCAATCTGATATTCTCCATCCTTAATTCGTGATTTTGTCTTGTTAAATTCGCACGTTCTTCTGCCTCAGCTCTTCTTTCTTCATGTATTCTTCGTCTCAATGTTTCTAACGCTCCAATTTCCTCACCTCCATGAATTATTCCTTCATATGCTTCTTGATTTCTCTCTTCATGTCTGTAATTTCTATTTTGTTGCTCTTCTTCTATTTCTTCTGCTGAATTTGATCGCCAAGTGTGTACGCTCACTCTGTCATAATCTGTATTCCTCTCATGAACTAGTGTTTGTTGAATTGGCGATTGAATTAGATTTTCTCTATTATTTCTCATTCTAGTAGATTCTCCCATTTCACTTCTTTCTCTTCCAGCAATTCTTTTGCTTCTTCTAATAGTAGTCGGTTGTTCGGATGTATTTCTTCTTCTAGCCATTTCTTCAATGCTAACAGTATTTCAAGAAATTATGAAAAATTCTTAATCAATTACTTTAAATTTTCATAAATCTCAATATAAATCTTTAGCTTTTTCTAGAATAATCTTCAACTCGTCCCTGTTTCTAGCGCCATTATGTAGTTGCAGGAAATCCTACACTACACCGCTCATATGATTTCATTGTTGATCAACTCATTTTTAGGTTTACACTCTTAATTTTATTGATTAATTTTTGAATGTTCTTACAAGAAAGATAAAGAAGTCAAGAATGATCTCTGCTTTGGACTTTCTCTCTCCTATTTACTTGATTCTTCCTCAAAAAGATCTCTCTCCCTCTTTACAACTCGAATGACTATTTATAAGGAAATACATAGTGGATGACAGCTAATCTGTCCTTTATTTTAGGATGTGGTTTGCGACATTCTGGCAACCTTACAAATGTTAATTTCGCAAGCTCTTTAATTTTCGCAAGACTATCACATTTTTCTCATGATCCTTGGTGACGTCATATCTGAAATTGTTCTGCGACGCTATTGTGCAATACCATTGATAATTTCGCTGAGACATAATTGTTGCGAGATTCTGATCCTACATATACAGAAAGAAGAAATAAATGTACAAGTATTACAAAGAATCAAAGAAAGAAATAAAGACTAATTCTTAGTTGATCCTTCATTATCTTCATCAGACTTGTTCTCTTCTTCGTCTGCGTCAGAATCTTCATCACCATCAGAACCTCCATCACTATCAGATTCTTCATCGTCAGCTTCACTATCAGAGATAATCAAACTGGGAGTATTCTGTGGGATTTCTTCCAAGAGACAAGGATAATCAGAATGAGGGATATTATGATCATCACAAACCATCTGGATGGTTTGTTTGCGAAAATGCATAGCGTCATTCTTAAAATTCTCAATAGTGATTATGATTTGATTCTTCAATCTATAATACTTGTCGTTGCGAGAAGAAAGATTCTTTGCGAGTTCCTTCTTTTCAGCTTCAAGTTCTTCAATCTTTTCACGATATTTATTTTCAGAATCTGCGAACAAAAGGCAATCAATTATTAACTTGATGAAAATTCATAAGAAGCAAAAGATTAGTAAAGAAGAGCAGTTAGTAACCTTCTCTGTCAGAATTCATATCTCTAATCAAGGTTGTATGCTCAACTTGGAGACTAACATTTACACCTAAATCTTTTCTAACATCATCTAAGATTTTCGCAGCCCAAACAAATTCATCCTCACTACTTATAAGAAGACGACAACGAATTTGATTTTCCCTTTCGCGGAGTTCGATATTCTTACGGTTAGCTTCATCTTGTTCAAGTTGAACTTCAAGAAGAGCCTCTTGGAATTTCGCCAAAGCCTTGGCACCTTGATCAGAGATGCGATCCTTATCATCTATGAGACCGCTAATTTTGGTTCTTAACTCATTGGTTTTCTCTTTAGAATCAAGAAGGAGACGCTTAAATCGGTTGGCTAAGCCTAAACTAGATCTATGGTCAATTTCTAAGAGGCGAAATTTAGATCTAATCTCATTTAGAGAAAGATATGAAATTCTATCATTTGAGAAGCTATTTAAGGAATTGTTAAGACGCTCAAGAAGGGTATCATTATCCAAGGCATTAGGAAATGAACGAAGAAGGGTAGCTTCATCAGAAAGACCATAAATTTCTGCAAAAAGGATCATTTAAATAAGATAAAACAACAGGATGAATGAATGAAGGGAAAAGAGAAAAGTAACATACCGTAATGCTGATTATTAGCTTGCTGAAGACTAGAGATTTTGTTCTTATACGAAAATCAATTTCTAATTGTCTATTTTTCTCGCGAAGACCTTTAACTTCAGCTTCCAATTCTTCATTCTTTGTGCGAAATTGAAGATTCTTCTTTTCAAGATTTTCGCGTCTTCTCTCTAGGTCTGAGGCAACAGCAAAAGAAGCTTTTCCATCCTGCGAGAAAATATAAAAAATATTAATATAGAAAGAAATTTTGAGTTATGACAATAAAGAAATAAAGGGATAAAAATATACCAGGCTATTGAGGGAATGCAAGAAGTCGGGAGTCACTGATCTAGAAACTCCACGAAGAGAACTATCACCATCCAGTAAAGGGACATCGCAAAGTGTAACGAGAGCCTTGCAGGTGTTGGAGAATTGGCTATCTCCCATTCCTTGCAGAGAATCATAAAAGAGGCCAGAGAGCTTATCCATAGAAGATTCAGGTGGAAAATCTTCATTTGCGACAAGATCATCATTGTCCTCATCATCCTTGTCACTTTCGAAATTTTCTTGAGGAGGAATATTTGAAGGAGAAGAAGAACGGACTTTCCTTTTCTTTGAAGGAGGAGCAGTTGATTTTTCTCGGCGAAGAGCACCTTTACCTTTATCACCAGTCTTCGCAACATCAGCAGGCTCTTCTATTTCATCAATAATCTTCACACACAGATAGAAATAAGAAATGGAAGAAACAGTATACAGTTTAAAATCATAAGGAAAAATTTCTTACCTCATCTGTGTATGAACGAAGAGCTAACAGAGTACTAGCTTTCCCAGTCCTGTTATAACTATCTTTCAGTTTTTGGATCTGCAGAATGTCGCAAGAGTTAGAGAATAAAATAATAAAGATAAATAAAGAAATGTAAAGTGAACTAAATGGGAAGAAACATACCTCTTTCTCTTTCTAGGGACAAGAGAAAACCCAAGGTTGATAAGCAGCGAGATTCGCAGGAAGAACATTTGACCCAGCAATGTAAAGTCCTTTTAGCATTAAAGGAAAAATACACCATTTATCATCTTTGGATTGGTGAGGAGTTGTGTTTTTACCAGAATGCCAGTCTATATCTTGCATGAGAATTTTGGCTTCATCAATGTTATCTTTCCTTTTTAAGCGAATACCCCGGCGAGTATTCTCTTTCTTCATGGAGATAAGTTCACAGTTCTCAAAGAAACTCGCTACTGTGTATTTCTCAGTAATTATCTCTAGGTTTGCGAATTTAGGATCCCTAAGTTCTTTGGAGTACAGAGATCCTCTACCAGCACCACGGTTAGCGAACTCTAACATCAGACGGATGCAGTCCCCACTCAGTTGGAAGATATCTCGCGAAAATCCCGAGTGAGCGAGAATTTCATAAAATAAAGGAAGATCTGGGTTATAAAGAGGAATAGGGAGACCTGCGAGAATCTGACCTTGCGAAATTATGATTGATTGATTATCACAATACTGATCACAGAATAGTTTGATAGAAAGAATTAATTTGGCATTTTCACCAGGAATGGTGGAGAGTATGAAACCTTTATCAGCAAGATCTTTTTGGACATATTTTAGATTCTTCTCATGTCTATGACCACTTGGAGCCATATTTGAATATAGAGTATGGGAATGAATAAAAAGTAAGAGGATTGAAGGGAGGAAAATTACAGCAACAGAACTTGCAGAAGAATAACAGAGTTACAGAGATGAGAGAATAAAAATAGAAGAGAAAGTAAAAAAAAAAAGTGGAAAGAAGAGTAAGAAGAGTATACAAAGGAGATTTTTTTTACTCGAAGAAATAAACACCATTAAGACGAAAAGACTTGAGCGGTTGAAAAGCAGCGGTTACAGAAGACGTGTCAAGAAACAAATGGAAGAAAGAATACGTGTGATAAATGAAGAACATGAAAAGATGAACAGATGCGGCATTTCTCACATCATTCTCTACTTTGCAGAGAAGATATGAGAAGAGGCAATATGTAGGATCAGAATCTCGCAATGATAATATCTCAGCGAAATTATCAACAACACAACACAACAGCGTAGCAGAACAATTTCAGAAATGATACGATAAACGACGTCAGCTAGGATTACGAGAAAGATGTGATAGTCCTGCGAAAATTAGAGAGCTTGCGAAATTAACATTTGTAAGTTTGCGAGAATGTCGCAGACCATACCCGAAAATAAAGGACAGATTAGCTGTCATCCACTATGTATTTCCTTATAAATAGTCGTTCAAGTTGTAAAGAGGGGGAGAGATCTTTTTTGAGTAAGAAACAAGTAAATAGGAGAGAGAAAGTCTAGAGCAGGGGTGATTCTTGATTTCTTTACCTTTTCTTGTAAGAACATTCAAAGATTGATCAATAAAATTAAGAGTGTAAACCTAAAAATGAGTTGATTAATAATGAAATCATATGAGGGGTGTAGTGTAGGATTTCCTGCAACTACACATAAAACCGCGTCTATTAGAAAGAAAATTAGTCTCAGCATGCAACAACAAGGAGAGACTCTTTACAGGTTTTTATAAAGATTCAATGATCTCTTGTCGCAGTGTCCCCATCATGGGTTTGAGAAAATGAAACTAGTGCAAATTCTTTATGACGGGTTAAAGTACTCGACCAAAGCCATGGTTGAGTCATTATGTGATGGTGGGTTCTTGAATAAAACTGTTGATCAAGCGTATTCCTTTTTAGAAGAAGTAGATGATAAATCCCTACAATATGAGTCATGTTTAGAACCCCTGAAACACTTTTGGTATAGAAGTAGCACCAATATCGTAGACTCAAGCTTTGAGTCGGATGCTAAGTTTGTTGTCTTATCTAGACGGTTGGAAGCTTTAAAATAGTCTGTCTAAACACAAGACTTTTGCTGAAGCCGATAATAAGATTATATCCTCTCAAGTCTCTAGTTGTGGAATGGAACCCGATAACTTTTGGGAAGGAAAACTTAGTGAAGACCAAGTCCATGCTCTTTATAACAACTCTAGGTTTTGAAAATAGTTAGAAGTTTGATCAATATTCGGAAACCTATAATTCAGGTTGGAGGAAAACATCCTAATTTTTCATAGTCTCAGGGTCAGAATCAGGGTCAGACTAGTAATCTTCAAATTCCACCAGGGTTTAGTTATCCAAAGAATCCAACAGAGACAACCTACTCTCAAAAACCTTTTGAGAAGAAAATGGCTAGCGTAGAGGAAACTCATAATATATTAGCAGAGAGTCAACTTAGATTTCAACAGACAACCAAGCAAACTTTTCAATTTAATTCCCAGACTCTTGCTAGTTAAACCTCCAGGTAATTCAAATAGAAAAGACTCTAAGTGAGAGAGAGAGAGATAGAGAGAGAATGGAAGGTTCCCTAGTCAAACTAATTCTAATCCTAGAAGAGAAAAAACTTTCAATCAAGTGAATTCCGTAACAACCCTTAGGAGTGGAAAGTTAATTGACAATAAGGTAGTCATGCCTGATAGTGGACATATTGTAAATTCACATTCCAGTTGCCAAGAGGATCCACTAGCCGAAGAGACTGAAAAAGTCTTTAGTGATGCTAATTCGGTTCCTGATAGATCCTATTTCGTGCCTAGAGCCCCATATCCGCAGTTGATAGTTCCAAGAAAGAAGGAGTCAACTTTCAATGAAATAATAGAAACATTTAAGCAGGTGAACATTAACATCCCTTTATTAGAATCAATTAGGCAAATGCATGCTTACCAAGTTCCTTAAAGATCTTTGTACACGAAAGTGTAAGCTTAATGTCCAAAAGAAAGTAGGTTCAATCCTTCTGAACCAAACACCCCTTAAGTATATGGACCTTGGATGCCCCACTATATCTTGTGTGATTGGTAACTACTTAGTTGATAAAGCATTGCTTGACTTAGGATCTAGTGTTAAATTACTCCCATATCATATGTACAACCATCTAGGTATTGGTAAGTTGAAACCGACTAAAATGACATTGCAATTAGATGATATTCCGGCGTGGTGTCCACACTTCGGGTAATCATTACTCTCCTAAATACCTAACGTTATTGCTTGAGTTTCTGGATCCTTAGAGTCTTTAAAATACTCAAGAGCGTCTTCTAGATCACTAACCCCAAACTTAGGGTAATCATTACTCTCAGAAAGACCTAAATTATTGTTTGAATTTTCAGGGTCCGTAGAGTTCGAAAAATACTCAAGAGATTCTTATAGTTTTAGAGACTGGTCACATATCTGACCTAAGATAATTGTCTCATCAAATTCATCTAAAGAATCACCAAACAAAATGTCGTGCCAATGATCTTGTACTAAAGTGTTAATCATATTCACTTCTTCTAAATCGTCAGAAGCTTGTCTAGTAACATTAAAATACATTTAGTTCACGGTAATATTACCTAAGGATATTTTCATAAGTCTGGTTCTATAATTGATGACAACATTAGACATGGCTAAAAATGAGCGGCCTAAAATCACCAGTATTTGAGCACTTGGGTCTTGAACGGGCTGGGTATTTAAAATAATAAAATCCACCAGATAAATAAATTCATTAACCTCAATCATAACATCCTAGTGATGGTTCTTGTGATCGTCAAATATCCCTTTTAGAAGTTTCTGACTTAGAACTCGAGCTTTGTGCATCTAAGGTGTTACTTGAGTCTCTTCAGACTCCATAGCCCGATCCTCCTGATACTGTCCAGGAGGAAATCCAGGTATTAGAGACCTGTCATTCGGATGAATCTGTTTATCGAGATATTTATATGATCCCAAGTGGGCGACATAGATAAACCCAGGTTTTCTTGAGAAAAACTTTAGATAAGGTTGTGCTCCATCTGTTCATTTTTCTGATCCAATGCAATTGTCTCATATGTGTGTTATCTCTATTTGGTTATGATGACCCGTTGTTGTTTCGACTATTGATATATGATGTGAAAGGTGATTAACCATTTTGTGGTAATTGATGTCTGGATGAAGACATTAAACTTAGCACTTCTTGGGAGGTAACCCATGGTCGATGCGACACAATAATATCCTTTATTATTTTTATTTTTATTTTTCAAATGGTAATAGTTTCTCCTTGTTCATGATTTTAATTTTATCTTTAGAACATTGAGGACAATGTTAGATTTATTTGGGGGGTATGAGAGAAACTTTTTTAGTTGCATTATGAAACTACGGAGCCTAAAAATTTGTGCCAATTAATACTAACCGATCTAAGTGGATGGAAACATCTTGGTTGTAGGAGTTAAGGGACCCAAACTAAGAGTCTATTCATAAAAGGATGGAGTTCATGTGTTAGAAATAACATGGTAGTTCCACCATATCTCGGAGTCTTCATATCACTTTCTGTGTTTATTCTTGCAAACTTTTTGTTTCTCTAAGTGATTTGGTGGGGCACTAGTACCTTGATTTCTGTGGGATGAAGTACAATGATTGAGTTACTATAAAAACAAAAAAGAGACCAGACCAATTGGAATTAAAAAAAAAAAAGATAAACTGACCGTTGGGACCCTTGTACAAACATGTTGTGTTGATATTAGAGTTCAGAAAAGTATCTCAATCCATTAGGATTCATTGGATTTATCTTGGCGTCGACGATCAAACAGATATAATGGGAAACATCATTCACCTTAGTCAACATCGCAAACCATCTATTTCTATATCCATCTTCTTAATCTATTCATGTGACTTTTTTGACTCTGTATATTAATATCCATAGTGCGACTATCGGAGTAGAGTTCTGTCATTTATATATGAATTTTAGTACGCTTGAGTGAAAACTCGTGTACACCAATTGGATTCACATCAGGGTTATTCCTCCTATAGTCAATGAGAGTATGCCAATTAATGAGATTGTTTTAGTGTTGTTCCACAGGTAGCTAGGGTTTCTAATAAAGGTTTTGTGGGTACACCTCATGTAAAACTTCCTGAGACTATAACTCGGCCACTAGGGCCACCTACGGGCTCAAAGGCTTGTTGCACACGCTAAATGCAATCGTGATGTCTGCGACAGTGAGTTAGGATTTTATTTTCTAGATTAGATTTGCTGGAAGACTAGCAAATAATAAGTTTCGGGGTATTTGATAGACGCATTTATGTGTCTATTTTAATGTCAATTCTCTATATTGTTAGTACTCATTTTTATACTTAGGTGTTTTTGGAGAAATAAAATTTTGTGGAGAAATTGGATCTAAAAGTGGTATTTGAACCTCCTGAGAAAATTACTAACGGCACCCCGAAAAAGTGTTAAAGGCACCCCAAAATTATGTTAAAGATACCCTAGAATTGTGTTATTGGCACCCATAAGAGTTGCTAAAGGCACCCTGAAGAGTTATTATTTACAACCCAAAATTATTATTTGCACCCCCAGGAAATGTGCTAAAGGGAATCCACAGATAGATAGGGGGACACCCCCTTCTTCTCCATTTTGGATTTGATTTTGGCAAGAAAGTTAGGGCGGAACTAGGGTTCGATTTTTGAGCAAATTCTGAGTAGATTCAAACGCAAATTTTGAGTGGGATGGACTTGATTCGACTAGACAAGGTTGGTATAGGCCTTGGGTTCGATTAAAATTGGTTGAATCATCAGATTTTCGATGAAACAGGGTAAAAGAAGTTTTTCCGGGTTTTGGGTTGAAAAAGGAAATTACATGGAGAATATGATGAAGAATATCTCTCTAAAGATTTGACTTTATCAATTAGAGAGTTTGAAAGGCAATAGATGCGTAAAAAAAGAAATAGGGATAATAAAATCTCTGGTAACTTGCAGAAAAGAAAAATGATTTATTTCAAAGATATTCTCGGGATTTAATCGACCGGTGAAGTATAAAAAGGTTTGTGGGGCCCACATAAACGATTACAGAAATATTGGGGGAAGTTAGAGGGATGCATAGAAAAAAAATCAGAGTTTGAGGAAAAGTTTCTGCTGCTTCTGCACCTCAAGAACACGAAGAACATAGTTCTGTTGAAGTCGGTCGCGGATTGCAGAGAAGAGTCCCAAAAACTTTCGCTTCCGGATTTACTTGCAAAAGATTTTTTGCAATTGAGTTTATAATTTTTCAACCATTCCTTTGTACCAGCGAGTTTGCAACGTATATACAACGTTGTAAATTAACTGTTTTATTCTATTTCTTCGTTGTAAACACCTTCTGAGTTATGAATAATTATTTTCAGTGTGTTTTCTACATGAGGAGCTAAACCCAACACTGGAATGACGGAGGATGTCATATTTCACGCTTGTGCTAATTCTAATTATTTTTTTTATGATTTTTGCATTGATTAAAACTGATTTATGATTTTTGTTAATTATTTGTGATCTTGTTTGATGGCATATGCTTCGTCTTAAAAACTTTTTGTACGGCATACTTATAATTTTCATCTAATGTTTTTAAAATTTACCTTGGAAAAGAATCGGAGTCAATATTTTATTATTATTTGAGCTATAATTATCTAGAATTAATATTTGAACCATATGAATGAGTTGTATGGAGGAATTCCGAGTCCCAGTTCCTGTCAATGTTGTTATCACTTTTTACATATTTTCTAGTTAAATTATAATTAGGTCTAAACTATAATCTTCGTAAGTCTAGGTTGAACGAACTTTATTACCACCTATCTATAACAACTTAAAATCACATCATATTATTGTATTTTGATCAGAGTAAAAGAGTTTCCAAGTATTCTTTCTATTTCGAGAAAAATAGGTGCGTCTATTAGTTTGGATTTAAGCAAAGAAATATACTTTCTTTTGTTTTATTACTTTTCCAATCATAAAGTTCGCGATATTAATGTATAGCTTCAGGGAATCCTTGTCTTGTATCTAGGTCAAGAAGGAAAAGAACCTTTAGTTGTAATACGACAATGGTTGTATCACGAAAAATTGATTGATTCTTCATTTTTTTTCCTTTGGTCGAGTACTATCTACTCATATTATTGTACTACTAACCTATTCCTTGAACTAAAAGGATTCGAAGAAAAACCTGTTATATACAACCAAGAAAAGAGGTTTCCAGATTTCGCATCTAATAGAATTGTTTGAATGTGATAACATCTTTTCAAAAATTATTGTTATAAAAATAATAACTTTATAACTTGAGGCAATAAGAAAATAATCTTATAACTTTATTGTTATAAAAATAATCTGCAGAGATATTGTTTTACTACCACCTTTTTGTTTTATTATTTTATAACTTGCGGCTCAAAAATTTATTCCCAATTAAGATGTGATAGTAAGGGGTGTCTAAAAGTTGTGGAGTTACCTTATTACCTTCCCCTAATATTAATTCTAATTACCCTTATGTTAATTATAAAAAATGATACAGAAATAGCTGAAAACTCTGAAGAATTTAGATTTTTCCTTTTCAATTTTCTTTCTTCACTTTCAAACATAAATCGAGAATATTCAGTTCTAATGTTTGAGTCATCTATGGTTCAAGATTTCGATCAGGACGACTTTTGATATTGTTTTTAATTGATGAACATCGTCATGGTCGAAAATTTTGAACACCGCAATTTTGATATTATTAAAACAGTAGAGTCGGACAATGTATAAATTTATTACACTTCGTTTGGGATTAGGTATAATTTTGTACCCAATCTCAAACCATATATGTTTTTATACTCAATTTAAGATTGAGTATACATCATCATACACCATGATAGACATGGTCACATAGGAGCTAGCATGATGACTAAAATTTACGACCTTATTAACTGTGTTAGCTTTTTTACGGAACGTTACATGAATTTTATTATCAACAATCAATATGATCAAAAGTATTCCCAATGACGACTAGGGCATGGTCGTAATGGTTTAACATATGGGACAATGGGGACTTTGGTATTGTCATCATTGTTTAAAATTGAGCCATGAAGGCTGTTATTTGAAGAAAAAAAATTATGGCAAATATACAATTTTAGGTAGTCATCGTATGATAGAAAATCAGGACGAATTTCGAAGAACTCCAACTAAATTCAAGACTGTTTGTCGACATGGTTGTAATCAATAAACCATGATAAATTAATTAAGGATGGATAAGTCATTACTAAACTATATAGATAAGGAAATTTAGATTTTATTTCCAAATGATCCTATCTTTTATTACTTAGCCCCCAATTACTCTACTTATACCTAACCCGGTCAGCATCATGAATAGTAATAATTAAATAAGGGTAGATCAATCACTAATTATATGGTCAAGGTGTAAATTTTTGTTAAAGGGTAAGCTAAAACAATTAGGGGGAAAGCTGACTTTTAGTCAATGAGAAATGACTAGTGTCAATTAGGGGGTAAATAGAAAACTAGTCTGTGAGCAGTTCATTCTACTTATTCTCAGACCGTAACTAAACAACTACCGACGGGAGAAGAAATGGTATCTTTCCTCTGTCGATCTGGGGAAAAAAAGTGTGCTCGCTTCAACTGTACATTGATGTGATCAATCAGAGTATATCCACTTAGGCACTTACAAAGTTGCAATATCAGTAGTTGGTAATCTAGTTATTAGAAGAATAAATATTGGCGATAAAGCTCGTTTGATTTTCTTTTCTATCAGAATTAAAAGAACCATCATTTTGTGTTAATCGAAAATCAATAGCATCAATAGCATTATCGACACCTAACATATGATGTAGTAAATAAAGGTTATGGAATCACCATGATTGCATTCTTAATCTGACCTACAAATCGAGCATGGTTAATGTGTTCCTACGTAGATTTGGTGTCCATCTAATCTACTGTTCCATCAATATATACCTATATTTCATAATCAAACCAAGCATTAATGGTTTTCTTTTTTTAATGTCAATGAGAATTAAAGCTTTGAATTAAATGAATCTCTATATACAAGGTGATACACGTGATTAAACCCTATTACAGCTAGAGCTGAAATCTTTAAGAAATTTTCTTTTTTTGGTTATCGTTAATGCTACTACTAGCTCTGAAATCGTGTCTACACCCATATTGACCATAAAATCAAAACTACTTGACCACGGTCAGCTTTTCCCCTTTTTTTTCTTAGCTTTTCCTTTAACAAAAATTTTGTGATTCTACTTCCAAATGATATTCTTTTTATTACTCACCCCAGTTAACCTACCTATCATAGTTGAATGAACTTTACCATTACTATACTGACATCAACAAATAATATAATGTTTAACAAAAAAAACAAATACTCCTTCTGTCCAATTTAATTGATATATTTGTGTTTTGCACAAATATTAAAAAATACAAAGAGAATATTTTTTTTTCCACAAATGTCATACGCTGTGGAGCTGTTTGGTAACCATTATTATAATTTGATTATAAGCTCGAATCAATTATCCAACATACGATGAATTATATGCGCGTTTGTTAAATTTTATAATTATTGATTATTTTAATCATAGTCGAAAAAACCAATTACAATCATAAGAAAAAAGTTGTTTCTAAAAATTGTCACAGCCAATTATTACAAAAAAAAATTGGGTATTTTCTTTATACTATCATTACAGAGAGAAAAAATAATAGCAGATTTAAAAGTAAATCCTAGGTCCTTATTTGTTTCCTCTTTTCTTGTGTTTTTTCTTTTAAGATAACCAATTATTTAAAAATAGTGTGTGTGAAAATTTAATATAAAAATGATTATATCAAAAATTATTTATTTATTTATGATTAACTGATAATTATAAAACCAAACAAGTATATTTATTTTTCTAGTCTTTAGATTCTTAGTTTTTAGTTCCTGGTTTATTTTAGTTGTAGGGATAAATTATAAAAAAAATAGGATAATTATAGACTATAATAAGTATAAATTTGAATAATAATAAAACCCTAATTAGGCCGACCGAGCGAAGCGAGGGAGGACTCTATATATGGTGACTTTGTGTCAGTGTGAAGCATGATTATTTTTTTTAATTTGACACAAAAAGATTGGATGTGGTGTAACAAAACTTTTGGTGATCGTTTTTCACTGGAAAAAATTATCCCTTCCTTTTAATCCAATTACTGTAACTTCTAATGTATCCTATTTTTTAGGGGTATAATTGTCAACCAAACTTTAGTATAACATATCTAAAAATCCGTGCCTTGAAATTTTACAAATTTTATCTCGTTGGAATGGGTTTAAAAAAATCTACGCAATGAATATAGACAACAATATCAAATTTAGAGTTTTTACGAAAAATTCCGATGTGTTTATCATTTTAGGCACAATTTTAGAAAATAAAATGTGTATCCACTAAACCACCACAAAGGATACATAAATGTATCCATATTTTGGTTTATGCATCAACTTATTTTTCGATGCAACTAATATTTATGTAGCCATATTTTGGCAACATCTAAATTTATTTGGCATGTACATAAAAACAAAACCCCGGTTTCTTTGTTTTTCTTTTGAGAACAACTGTCTGATTGTTCTTGCATGTAATGAACCCATAATTTAATACTGAAACTAATTAATGAAGACCCGTAACCATGTTAACTAAAGAATGCGAAATTGGGGATAAAAAAAACAATTGGAGATATAAGAAAAGGACAAAAATTGGATCCAGATATCAATTCAGGATCATCCCTTATCTAAGTATTTTACGTATTACCTAATCTACCCCTCACTAATCAGGATTAGTGATAATAATAATTAGTAAAATTATAAGATTTTTGATAAATGATTAGTGTGTGTTTTATTTGAATTTGGGTGAGTGAGGTGAGAGTAGAAGGAGGGAAAAATATTTTGAGTGGAATTTTTTTTGTGAAAATGGATGATGATTTTGAGGAGAGAATTGCAGCTGCTGAATCTTTAGCTCAACTACAACAAGGAGCTAACAACAACAACTCGCAATTGCAACTCTTTGTTGAGCCAACATCCTTGAATGATGATTTTGACGAGTATGGAGAGTTTTTCGAAGAAGCTACACAAGAAAGTAAACTTGCACAACATGCAAGCATCCCCAATACACAGGTAAAGCTGCTAGGAGGCTGAAAAATCGATTTTTTTCTTTAGACCCGCCATTTTTTCAACTGTAAAACCTCGGTGCCGGCATGAAAATGGTATGAATACCATGCCGGCAGACTCAATACCGGCATGGTATTCATACTACGACCATGCCGGTAGAGCGATATCCCCCATTTTGAATATTGATCCGGCATAGTATTCTACCAAAAAACTATGCCGGTACGCAATTAACTTTTTTACCTACCAAAGAATATACTACTGAATAATCAACCGGCATGGTTTCATTGATAGGTTTTTATGCCGGAACTGCATGAAAAACATACAGGAAACATTTCCATCTAAAACCAAACACCGGCATGGGAAATTAATAAACATCAACGCCGGAACTCCGTACCGGCGTGGTACCATCAATATCGAGAATGTCGGCAGCGGAACCGGCGTTGTTAAGTTTCAATTTTACAATGCCGGTACCTACCAAAAAACACACAGGAATAAATGTTTTTCAAAGCTAAATACCGGCATTACATATCAATTAATTTTAATGCCGGAAGTGTGTACCGGATTGGGACAATAAATTACGAGAATGCCGGCACCTTGGCTTCCGGCGTTGCTGTCTAATGAATCTTTTATGCCGGAATATGTTACAAATTTGGTCATCAGTTTTGGTTAAGTTCGACAATGCCGGAACATTGGTCGAGCATGCCGGTACGGGTTTCCGGCATAGTGTTTTAATTTCATTTGGAACTAATTTTCATTCGATCTTTAGGTGGTGACATATATTGATCCAACAAATGCAAAGCCGCTTCATGGGGATACGTCGGAATACTATAAAATACCTCCGGTATGTGACCAAAGAATACTTTTCACCTAGTATCTTGAACTTCACTAATGGATTGCTAGTAATGAACATGAAATTGATCTTATGTAGGGAATAATAGATCGAAATGAAGCAATCGCTTGGGCTAAAGAGACGGCTCTTAAGAACATGTATGTGTTGGTGAGGAATACCGAAGGTTCAAAGAGGCGTTTTGAGATGGCTTGCGAGAGAAGTGATAAATACAAGGAGAAGAATAGCCACAAGAGAAAGGATTATGTATATCCAAAGAAAACTAATAGGGTATACAAGACTCGTACGAGGAAGAATAATTGCCCGTTTAAGCTTGTATTCCGTTTAAATGACATGAACAATTGGGATTATGAGGTTTTGTGTGGATGTCATAACCACCGGGATCCGAAAGATTTTGTTGGTCACTCCCTAGTTGCGAAGCTAAAACCTCATGAGTTCGAGGATGTAAAGAGATTGACCAAAGCACTTATCAAACCGAGACAAATTCTCAGAGGCTTCAAGGAAAAGGATGCGTATAACGTGTCTTCTCTACGTACAATTTATAGCGCACAAACAACTATTAGAAGGGTGGAATGGGAAGGGAGGTCCGTTATGCGAGAATTTGAGAAGATAGCTTGGGATTACAACTACACGCGTATCATTAAAAGAGGGCCGGACGAGAAGCCCCTTCAAATATTCATTTCGTATCCTTTGCTTTCACAATTGGCAAATACATGTTGTGGTGTTCTTTTGATGGATTGTACCTACAAGACAAACAAGTACAATATGCTGTTGTTCAACATCGTGGGGAAAACCTCGGACAAGGTAACATTCACATTGGCTTGGTGTTTAATGGAAAACGAGAGGGACTATAATTATCATTGGGCATTACGACAATTGAAATTATTCTTCTGGGAAAATCAACTTTCGAGGGTCATCGTAACCGATCAAGATGACGCATTAATGAAAGAAATATCCGACGTCTTCCCGGACACACAAAATTTCCTATGTACATATCATATACGTCAAAATATCAAAAAAACTTGGCATGCCTTGTTTGAACCCGCTAAGGAGGATATTAATAAGAGAATGATTGTTCAACTAGAGGAAGATGTTCGAAAGAACAAACTATCCCCTGAAGAAGAAGAAGATGAGAGAGGCAAGAGAAATGAGCGAGTGGACAAAGAACATGCGAAAAATCATAAAAAGTGGTTGGAATTTTAAGAGATTGGGACAAAGTTTATTGGTCTCTTACCGAGGTTATGTATGAAAAGAGATTGGAGAAGTTTATTTCCGATTGGAATGAAGTTTATCCGACTTCCGTCTGGTATTGTCGGACTCAATGGTTGGATAAGTTCAAGGAAAAATTTGTGCGTGCATGGACAAACCGGTATAGACACTTCAAGAATGAAGCAACTAGTGCAGCGGAGTCCGCTCATGGGATATTTAAAGATCTCATGCAGTCCGGTCAAGGCAATGTGGTTACGGTCACCGAGGCAATTGAGCAATACTTTAAGGTTGATATCAATAGGATCAAGGAGGCTTTTGAGAAAAGCTCAATGAAAAGGATGACTCAATTTCTTCGTTATGGTAAGTTGCTCCAAAGAATAGAATTCAACGTCTCTCATTGGGCAATAAAACATATGATGAGACAAATGGAATATGAGAAAAATTACGGAAAACCGGGTGATGTGTGTATTTGTCCCGACATGTCTTCATTGGGGCTTCTGTATCGGCATATGCTTGTGAAGTATGAAGAAGTCATACCTATTGAGGTTATTGATCCGTTTTGGAAGCAACTATCTTTCGACCCTCCTCCTTTGGGAGATCCCTGGAAATCTCCATGGGATACGAACGAAGCAAAGGAATTATTCGAATCTTACTCACGTGGCACACCGGTAAGCCGTTAAGTATTGTTGAGCCAACTAAGGCTAATTACTCGTCCATGGATCGCACAAAGCGAAGAGCCAAGAAAGGGAGATCCAATAGGTAGACCACAAACTAAAGCGTCAAGGAGAAAACAAAGGGTAGAATTGAAAGAAATGACCCAACGTGAAGAAGAACGCGCGGCAACTAAGAAACGAGATCTAACCGCATGTGAGATTTAGGAGAAAAGGTTCGTGGAAGCGCAGGTTCCAAACAAAAGAGGTAGACCGAGGAAGAAACCACTATCAAGTCAACAACAAACGAAGGATTCCGTATCCA
This sequence comes from Papaver somniferum, assembly GCF_003573695.1. Lineage (NCBI taxonomy): Eukaryota > Viridiplantae > Streptophyta > Magnoliopsida > Ranunculales > Papaveraceae > Papaver > Papaver somniferum. The sequence continues at coordinate 174,929,590 of NC_039366.1, forward strand.
CACCAAAAGCCAACTCATCGGAGGTTCCAATGAAGAGGGGTAGGCCGCCAAAAGTATCAACATCAAGTTACAAAGAACAACAAGGTGAGCGTTCCGAAGCCATACCCATAGTCGATGTAGCGGAGGTTCCAAGGAAAATGGGTAGGCCTCCAAAGGTATCAACATCAAGTGACATAGAACAACAAGGTGAGCATTTCGAAGCCATACCCATAGTCGATGTAGCGGAGGTTCCAAGGAAAATGGGTAAGCCTACAAAGGTATCAACATCAAGTGACATAGAACAACAAGGTGAGCATTCCGAAGCCATAACCACAGTCGATCTAGCGGAGGTTCCAAGGAAAACGGGTAGGCCTCCAAAGGTATCAACATCAAGTGACATAGAACAACAAGGTGAGCATTTCGAAGCCATACCCATAGTCGATCTAGCGGAAGTTCCAAGGAAAATGGGTAGGCTTCCAAAGGTATCAACATCAAGTGACATAGAACAACAAGGTGAGCATTCCGAATCCATACCCATAGTCGATCTAGCGGAGGTTCCAAGGAAAATGGGTAGGCATCCAAAGGTATCAACATCAAGTGACATAGAACAACAAGGTGAGCATTCCGAAGCCATACCCATAGTCGATCTAGCGGAGGTTCCAAGGAAAATGGGTAGGCCTCCAAAGGTATCAACATCAAGTGACATAGAACAACAAGGTGATGAGGCAAAGGTGGTGACAAATCCAAGTGATAGCAAAGTTGATGTAGTTTTAGTTCCAAGGCGAAGGGGTAGGCCTAGGAAGTACGGACTCCCATCACATATCGGAGACAGTACAAGTGTAGAGATTGCAGAGGATGGTTTGGATATAATCAAGTTAGAAAAGGGTAATATGAAGATGTATAAGGATCCCAAAAAAGGTAGGACAATTAGAAGTTATCATACCAAGATACAGTCTTACATAGACCAACTTCCTGAGGTTATTCGCGAGTATATTGTATATACGAATGATGTCGATGGAGATGGAAATTGTGGCTATCATGCTGTGATAGAACAATTAGGAATCTTTGACACGACGGTTATTAGAGGTATGATACCATGCCGATATGCTAGAACGAGGATGGCCGAAAAACTTGTGAACAAGAGGATCTTTTATGAGCAATTTCTCGGTACAGGCGAGGGGTTTGATGATATCCATGCCCAAGTATTAGGGCCCGAGAAAGAGATGAAATTTATTCCTTTTCAATATTGGATGAGAATGTCGCTTTGTGGGAATCTAGTGGCGGATACATTTAGATGTGTTGTTCATTATTTTATCCCCACCGTAGAAGTAACATTTACCCCAAAGTGGAAAAAATACGAAGGATCCCTTAAGAAGAGAAGAGTTGTTTTGGCGTTCGTGAACGGTAATCATTTCGTTATTCCAAAACTCAAGGACAATTGTCCATTGCCACCTGTTTGTGGGATGGTAAAAAACAAGGATCTAGATCCCAATATCTGAAAGGGATGGATGACATTGTATGAGGAGAATCACCAATTTTGGGATGCGTTGGCCTTATCAAAGAAACCTCTTCAAGAGGAGGAGATTCAAGTTAATACGTGTGGAAGCGATGATGAGTAATTTCGATATATGTGGTTCACTAATACGCAACCTTTTGTTTTTTTGGAAGTTTGAATTGTAAATACCGGCATAGTTGTGTTTTATAATTATGACGCCGGAACCATGGTGCAGGCGTAGATTATTGTTTTGAAATCATGCCGGAAATACAGAAAAAACATCCATAGAAATAAGTAAATTCGCCGGCATAGAAGTTAACATAATAACAGTGCCGGTTTTCTGTGAAAAAACATATTTTCCAAGGAGATTGCAGACCACCGGCATAGTATCCAAATACATTTGAATGCCGAAACTCTTTCATTTAGGAAACCGGCATTGAGTTTACTCTTTTCGAGCATGCCGGTACTGGAGAAAACTTAGAAATTTATGTGATCTTGCCACATTCAAACTCTGTAAAAGAGTTAATTTGACACAAGTTTATAAACATAATAAATATAATAACAATACTAGATTGTATACAAGAATAAACTCCAAAGTTATGTGGTTCCAAACCGAAAACAAATCAAACATAAACCAAGTCAAGCAAAGAGATTAGCAAAACACACAAACAAACACATTCGACGGAAAAACGAATGCACTTAGCACGTGCATCAAGCCTTTAAACCCCTAGGCGACCCTAGTGGACGAGTTGTAGTCTCGTGAGGGTTTACATAGAGATCTACTCACAAAACCTTAAGAAATACCTAACCAAATGCCCTAAAACCTAAGCAAACACCACTAAACTATCAATCTTCTTAAGAAAAATCCGTCTCTGATTCACCCAGCTGGTGGTACTCCGTGAATTTGGTTACAATATGGTCGACGTTGGCTTCAAACATGAATACTCCCCCCTTTTCTTGTAAGTAACGCGTTTTCACGGCTTCATGCTACAAAAACAACACACAAACTTTGTTTGTTACATAAAATTTGCAAACGAGTAGATTATGTCGAATTAATCATAAAGATACTTACGAGTTTTTGAGGGGACAATGTATTGCGGGTAGCGTGATTGATCTGGTGTTTCATTTTTAGATACTCAACCACCGCATTTAGGATGATGTGGTGTCGTTCCTCGATTTGTTTGGCAGTTCTTCCTTTCGGGTTACCGTTAACGTGAATAAATTTGTTAAAAATATTCAACCACATGGAATCCCGCGTGCTGTTATCTATAGTTGAAGGACGAGTTTCGGTGTACCATGCTTGGGTGATTGCTAAATCTTCCTCCGAGTCGAACAATGTCATTTGTTGTATATGGGATTAGGTACTATACTAAGCTATTTATAGATAATTATTCTAGGGTTTAGGGTTTCTAAGTTAAGAGGCTCAAGGATATATATACGAACACACCAGTTTAGGACTTTTGGGGTCCAAGTATTAGCTTACTTTATATAGAGAAAAACCTCAACGGCTATTTTTTCTGAAAATCACCAAAACCGGCATTGTAGTAATTGTGACATAAGATGTCGGCACCAAGTACCGGTACAGTGTTGCCATAAGCTAATCATGACGGTACAAGGGAATTTCTTTACAGAGATTGGGCCAAATATGCAACCATTACCGGCATGGTTTTACAATAATAATCAATGCCGTTACACGGAACCGGCATTGGATCTATAATAGCGACTACGCCGGCGTTTGTGAGATTAAAAAAAAACGGCTAGTTTTTTGAAAAATAATACAGTTGGTGATTCATTTCTATATATACTCCCCATTCCTTGGGAAAAATCTACACAAACCACCCACCAAATAAAAAAAATCCTTCTCTCAAGAAAGCAAGCACGGTTAAATCTTCATAAGGATGGGAGATTCATCATCTAGCTCTATTTGTAAAGTAAGTAGATTAAACATTACTAACAATATAATCTTCACTACTATGACGCATAACTAATATAATCTTCTCTTACAGAGTCATCATTGCAAGTGTCAAATTTGCAAGTCACCTTCTCATCTAGCCATGGACTGTCCTTTTATTTATTCAAAGTGTAGAAGCTGTGATGGGACACGCCGGTTTTGGATTGCAAAAACTGATGATGATGAAAATGGAAGAATGTTTCTAAGGTGTTTGAATCACCCAAAGTGCGATGAGTTTCAATGGTTTGACAAAGTTGTTGAACTAGCAGAGTCAAGAGAAAACCACAAGGGCCAATGCAAGCCTATTGATGGGTGTGATGGGTGTTATATGAAGGGAAAGGAATATGTTGAAAGAGAAGAAGAACCAATGAAGATGATCATTGACACCCCCATCCCGGACGATGTCTTCGAACAGATTCGGGAAACGCTCAAAGGTTCAGCAATTGTTGAAAAGGGATGGAAATAGATAATCTTCAACAAATGTAATCCATTCTATGTTTTTAGCATGTTTTAATTTAAAGTTTCAAATCCAATTTAATAGACTACTTAGGAATGAAATAAAAGAGTGTTTGAAATGGATTTATACTCAAAACTAGCAGAGTGCCGGCATAGAAGCAACCAAGCTTACAATGCCGGTTTTCTGTCAACTATGAAAGTTTGGAAAAAAATCATAAAAGAGGCATAGATATTAGAAAAACGACTATGCCGGTACCTTCCAATTTCTATACAGGAACATGAAATTTTTAATCTTCTAGTTCCGGTATGGTTTTATTAAACATTTCATTGCCGGTACGAGGAACCGGCAATGAACTGTAATTTCCGTGCATGCCGGAACGAGTACCGGCGTTGTTGAACCTAAGCTTTTCCATGCCGGCAGCAGTCGTAAATAAATCTTGCAAAAATAATATTTCACTAGAAATCTAAACATGTTCAACATAAAACAATCACTAGAAATCTAAACATGTTCAACATAAACCAAACAACTGGATTCTGCTTAAATGTTCTTAATCCAGGTAACATAAACTAAAATCAAGGCAATCAACTAAAGAGTTAACCATGAGGTACAAACGAAAACAAGTTCGGAATTGTTCAAGACGTAACAACCACCATCCAGAAAAAGAAACAAAACTAAATAGTTAATCACTTGGTCTTTTGCTTCTTTTGTGCCGGTTTCTTCTTAATTTCCCCGAACAAATCTCTTGCACTAGGGTCGGTTTCTTCAATTTTATCAAGCTTCTCCACGACTTCCTTCACTTCTTCATTGGATAGCCCCTCTCCTTCATCGTACTTGCAACATAACTGCTTCCTCAACTTGCCAAGCCGACGCCGCTAGTTTCATACATACAACACATAATTAGTATATATATGCTAATATAAGATTATGTGTACATTAAACGACTAAGTAAATAACAATACTTACTAGCAATCCAACGGTATTATTAAGTTAGGCGATCGTAGGTGGTGCCGGTGCGGGAGTTGGAACGGGAGGGTGTTTCTGGGGTGGAACTTGGACGTCATCCGGGCGGACGACAAAAAGATGTGACCATTGCAGGTAATCTTCCATGTAGTGGGCATCAACCTCATCACTGTTTTCCGCAAGCTCCCACTTATCCCACTGACTAATATCTACCAAACGACGTGGTTCCCTATCCCTCCAATCTGTTGGATCCGGTTTTGGATCATACTTTACATGCAACCGATTAGGAGTTGAAAAGCACCGAGAAATTTCAATAACAAAACATTGAAAATAGTCCGTCTTGATATGTGATAATTGCTTATATCCAAGTTGGCGCATCACACGTGTAGGATTGGCCATAACGTATCCTTTTGGGTGGAACAGCGGCCCATGGTAGAATGCAACGTTAGCATACCTCAAAACTTGGCGGTTTCGTCTAACCTCCTTGTAAGGGTCAAACACAATATCTTTGGTATTCATCGCATCCAAAGCCAATCTCATATCGATCAGTCGACCTATGTTATCGGGCTTCGGAGTATTGTTGAACTCGTATCTCCTAGATATAGGCGTATCGGGTTCGGAAAGGTCTTTGATCTTCAAGGAGGTCCAGTCCCTGAACAAGATGAGGAAGTGTTCATAAGTCCGCACTTATTCCAAGGTGAAGCAATAAGTTTAGTTTCTAAGTTCACGATAAGGGTACATGTGAACAATATACATAATAACATAAATTTAAAAACAAAATTACCTGCAGTAGAGTGAAATTCCCGACAAATTGGTTGTTTTTGCCTTAGAAGTCCTTCTCATCCCCGTCATCAAATGTGCCATTACCGCGGTGCCCCAAGAATACCCATAGACATCTTCCAACGGATCCAAGTACTGAAGGTAGTCGCACTAACCCTGTTGCCATTAGTGTCAGGGAATACCCTAGTGACCGAGATGTATAATAGGTATGCAGCGGCAGTATAACGAATTTGTTTAGGGTCCCATCCATCCTCCAAACTTCTTCTTAAGCAGCGTCAACTTGATTGTCTTTGTCTTACCAGACGCGGATTCATAAAAGCTCTCCACGGAAGTTTTGTAGTCCCAACCAAACAGCTTGTTAGTCAGAGCGTGCAACTTCGACCATTCTAGGTCCAGAGACTCAACTCCTTCTGCAATTGATTTGCCGGTAACATTCAAGCCTAGAATGTTCAGAGCATCATTAGGGATGAAGGTCATCTCCCCAAAAGGGAAGTGCATGGTATCGGTTTCACCATGATACCTTTCGACGAAGCAATTGACAGTCACGGAATCAGGCTTCACATAATTTTCAACCAAAGCATATAGACCAGAATCCATTACTATTTGTTGGACCTCTTTACATTCCTCGGACAATTTCCAACAATCTGCGGCTTGGTTTCGGCAAACACGCACAACCTTCTTATGATCCTACAATTAGGAGACAATACAATTAAGATATTTTACATAAATACACAACAATATATATGCACAAGATAAAAAAATGCTTACATAGGTTTGATAGATAGTACGAGCCCACGAGTGCTTGTATCCAAATAGTATTTTCGGTTCCGGAGGTTCACCCCAAATTCTACCACGTTCAAGGTCAGGTATCATTTCATTAATATGAGGAAGGTGGGAACCTTTAACTTTCACTTTGACTTTGCTCTTCTTGCCATTGCCTTGTGTTGGTTGTTGACTTGGCCCACCAACTTCGCTTTGGCTTGCTAATTGACTTGGAGGAACCACATTATCTTCATCCTCACTTTCCTCTTCATCTTGCTCATCTTGATCATCGTGCTCACGGATTACAACTCGACTACGGTCACCACCACTCTCCCAAATTATCCCTCTTGTCTCAACCCCCAAACACTTTTTGCGACCTTCATCTTTCCCTCGAGGAGGGAGAGATTGAGGAGTATCAAGACCGTCCTTCCTTCTTCTCTTAGTGACCGCATCTTTAGTTTTTCTTTTGTTAGCTTCCTTGGATTTTGAACTATATCATAAGCACACGAAATGAATGTGAGACAACTCACTTTTGGTTTTTGTACCGACATTGACATACTTAAACAAACCACGCCGGTTAAGTGTTCCGGCAGTGAACATTGACTATCGAAAATGCCGGTAGTCGTATGTAATTCTCCTGGATATCAAAAGACTACTACCGGCACTCTCGAAATAAATAAATTACATGCCGTAACTTTGTACCGACAAACAAATCAATCTAAAATCTATGCCGGCATAGGTGACAATTTCATAAACTCTCCTGTATGTTTTAAGTCCACTATCGGCATGCTCGAATTATTACAAACGAATGCCAGTACCCAAAACCGGCATGTAATGCAACCCAAATTCTATGCCGGTACTGGTGACAATTTCATAAACTCTCCTGTATGTTTTTATTTTACTACCGGCATACACAAATTATTATTAAAGACTGCCGGTACCGAAAAACCAGCATAGACTTCGACCCAAATTCTATGCCGATAGAGAAAATTCAGTTTCAGGTGAATCTGGGGTTGGAAACGACATTGCATTCATCCAGGATTGAATGCCGGATAACAAAAACCGGCACTGTATTCATACATATTGCAGTGCTGGTACTAACTGAAACTCAACTGAAACAGTTAGGGTTCCCGATTCAAACCTAAACCCATTGCTATAAATCGATTTAAACACTCATAAAGTAGTTTAAAATCACTTACCTTCTCACAGAAGTCATGGTTGCGAGAGGTTGATTGTCCGAATCTTCTTCTTCTTGCTCTTGAGAAATCTTAGGAATTCTTTGTTCCTGTTTTTGTTGAGCAATCGATTTTGAGTTCGATTGGGCATTTATTTTCTTTCGTGGAGGCATTGTTTATGATTCGGGTAGGTTAATCGACGAAGAAATTTTTGAATCGACGATTAATCGACGAAGAACGGATGAAGAACGATGAAGAATTTTTTTTTTCAAAAACCTCACCCTCAGTGCCGGAACTGATTTGAGAATGGGGGATAAATGGTTTGGTTTTTTATTTTAAGTTTTAGTAGAAAGGATATAATGTTTTTTAATTAATCAAAGGGTATTTTAGCATTTTCATACCCAAAAATCACCCCTTAGCACACACCATGGGTTGGGGGAAGTAATCAATATCCCCCAATTCCTTTTTTTATCCTCCAATTTCGCATTCTAACTAAACTTAGATTCCCAAAGAGTAATGTTCCAAAGGAACTAGTATAAAACTAAGTCACACGAGGGACTTGGTGCTCCCAGCCTGATTGTGTCTGTTAGATGTTTCCATTACAATGAAGCAACCAAAAAAACACAGTACCCAATATTTTTTGCTTACTATGTAAAGAATCCAATCAAAAGTGATGTAGTAAACTAAAGGGAAAATAAAAATAATGATATTGGTACTCTTTGTTGGGTATCAAGAAATAAATGATACCCAAGAAATACATGGCAGTAAGTAAGAGATTAATATCCTGACATCCAATGTGCATATATTAAAGGAAGGCAAGTTATTTTTGGTACTTTGATAGCCAATGAACTTGTTGATTCAAGACTCAAATCAGGGAAAGCTGATATTATCTGCAAAACTGACTTTGAAAAGCCTTTGGATAAGATAAATTGAAAATATATGGAGTTCGTGTTACATCAGATGGATTTTGGTAGTAAAGGGTGTAAGTGGTTAAAGTTCTGTTACTCAACTGTATCATTTTGTGTTCTTATAAATGGCTCATCCATTGGTCATTTCAACAACTCTAGGGGAGTTAGACAAGGTTGTCCTATATCTCCTTTACTTTCCAGCATAGCCATAGAGGGCTTCTCAAGGTATATGGATAGAGCTGCACATTTAAGCCTCTTCAGTGGCTTTTCTGTTACTCATAACAACATTGTTATAAACCACTTACACTATGCAGATGATGCTATCTTCTTCATTGATCACATCAAAGAATAATTACACAATTTACTCTCTGCTCTTCAATGTTTTGAGTATATTGCATGTATTAAGGTAAATACTTCTAAAACAAGAAATTGGTAATGTACCTGAAATAACAACATGGGCATCTGAATTTGGTTGTGCTATTGATAACATTCATGTTAGAACATTGCTCGGTCGAACTCACAAGTGTTGCTATCTCAAGCTTGTTGTCAAATTTAGTTGTCAAAACTATATCTTGATTTCTAGTCTACAATTAGTTAAGTCTCGGCCTAAGATAGAGGTAGTTGAGAAACGAACCAGTCATCATTTGCGTTCTACCAGTTGAAGGCGAAGATCAATCGAAGCTTTCGAGAACTTCATCAACAAAAGTTAAGTGAAGACTGAACCAATTATTTCTCAAGTTATATTCACTTTTCTATCCTTGAGACGTTTGTCGCATAACTAACTAGAGTAGCTTGCATAGACAAGAATTTCGAGTCGAGAACTAATTATTTAATTTACGAATTTCTCGCAATATAATGACTATGCTTAATGAACATTTGTTCATACTTGATCAATTTCGGTGGAGATCAATTTATTGTTCGGAACCAAAATCATGATTCAAGTTTATCATTTGAAAATAGCCTGAAACAGTGATATGTGTCATTGATGTTATTCGTGAATGTTTGAATTGATTTAGAGAAAAATATAGAACTACTATATTCGGAATACAAGACAGTGTTTTCAGTCTTACAAACTGAGATAACTGTTATACGTCTGCAGCCGTATTACATTAATTGAACAGGTTGTCGTGATTGTGTCAACAACGTACTACTACATTAATTGAACAGGTTGCCGTACTATCCTATCAGCGAGCCTCATGGGTAACCTATTCAAAGGAGCCGAAGAGGATGGGGGGCTGAGATTGTGTCACAAGGGGGGAAAGCTAACTCTACCTTCCATATTAATTCCTGCAATATTACGTCATTGGGGGATCGAACCTGGGACCTCCTGGAGCGCATGAATCTTTGGAAAACGGGGATGACCAGCTGATCTACTTGGCCCGTTTTTTTTTAAAGGAGTATTACATTAATTAGTTGGAATCCTAACAAGTTAAGCTCCAACAACGTACTACTACGTTAATGGAACAGGTAGTTGTGATATCCTACCAGCGAGCTTCATGGGTAACCTAGTCAAGGGAGCCGAAGCGGATGGGGGGGGGGGGGGTGAGATTGTGTCACAAGGGGGGCAAGCTAACTCTACCTTCCATGTTAATTCCTGCAATATTACGTCGTTGGGGGCTCGAACCTGGGACCTCCCGGAGCGCATGAAACTTTGGGAAACGGGGATGACCAGCTGAGCTAGGTGCCCGTTTTTATTATAATAATATAAAAGAGATAAAACTACACGGGAATGGTTGGTAATCGGGCAACAATTTGTGCACCGACACCTTTCTGGATAGCCAAGCCTACCCTATGAAAAAGTAAACCTCCTACTTTGTTATTAGCATCATAATTGGCTAAGCAATTCTTCAATCTCTTCGGAAAAAACGATAAAGTCAACTCCAAGCTCTCCTAAAATGGTAAAGGCTAAGGCATGGAAGCCGTATCCATGACTTGTGCACTTGTCTAAATATTCGTTGCGCTTACGACTAAGTGTCATAGAGATAGCATGCCCTGGTGTAAAATTGTGAATTCCTCCACCAGAAAAAGGCGAAACCCCAGTGACGTCGAAACAAGTGTCTCGACCATTGTATCAATTGTAAACGAGGATATCGGAAGGCTTAAGAGCACTATCATCTGCTGATAGGAAGCCTAGAGGAGCCTCCTTCCTAGCTGCAACACCTACTCGGTAACAAATATCTATAACAACATCTCTTACAAAATCGTGGTGAAAATTAAGGCCAACCTCACTCACACAATGAAGAGCATGATCTCCGTAAGCATCCATATCTCGGCCACAGCATGAGCGAACATGAACCTCATGGAATAAAGGAATACGTAACCGGTATTGGGAAACTGCTCAGAATTGTCTCGGACCAAGTGTTTGATTATGTTCAGGGGTAGTATGGGGGCAGTATAACTGATATTAAAGGAGGAGAGGCCACAAACTTGCATATATTTGTTGAGGGCAAGTTGGTAGTTGTGACTCGGTATTGATGTGTCAACAGAACTCAACATGGTGGATTGCAGGTGTTGTGTCTGAATAGGAGATGCCATATAGTAGTAATGACTTGTATCAACCATTGTACAAACACCAAAGCCACTGTAGCTAATAGGCAAGGTAACCATTCTTTGTTGAAGAGGCCCAAAGCCAGCTCTGTCTCCTATGATCAGATGTCGAAGATATTGTAGCAAGTGTTGATCGTAATGATCCGTGGATGGTTGCAGAACTTGGAGAGAGGTAGTGCGAAGTGTGAAATATAATCTTCACACCCATGTACAATTGCGCAAGAGCAATAGTTCACTCTGTGGATCCTGCAATTTCTTAACGGAGTTCATGAGGTGAATGGTTTTGTCAACTCTGAGCATTACCATATCACTGTTGTACTGGTTGTCAAGGCTGACAGGACCACCAAGCACTTTTACACCCTTCACAGGCCTGCCTATGATGGATGGAAAAAAACCCTCTGCATGGCTTCTAGATCTGTAAAAGTCTAGAAGATCTATGTCTTTTGGATGTTTAATTGCAGGCCTCTTGATCCACCTTCCTGTCGTATAATATCGAGGGCTTTGGCGACCTCCAGCGTGTCTCCAATGATAGTCCCATCGTCGAGATACCAGGAATGCATATCTAACGTACATTGAGAAGAAATATTGCAAGCGAGAGGATGCAGAACTAATGCAAACAAAAGGGTGCCAAGGGGGTCGCCTTGTTGCACCCCTTGAGCCGATGACAGAACATGCTCATTATAATATAATTTAGCGGGTTGAGCATAAAAAAAATCAACCCACTTGGGAATACTAGGACATCGAGTCCTGACTTCCTTAATTAGAGTTGTCCTATCAACCAAATTGAATGCATTTGAAAAATCCACAAGCATCATTATAAGATTGGTTTGTTTACCTTTCAATTCCAGCATTCTGTTAGCTGCATGTAGGATACTCTCAGCCCCACAAGGAATCCCCACACTAAAATGATAGTTCCCCAAGTATTTATCCATTTCCTTTCCAACTGACTTTGCGGCGATTTTAGAACACAGCCTCCTCCAGATTTTCCCAACTGCAATCCGAAGACCTCCATCAGGATTGAGCAGTGGCGTAAGCGGAGCGCTGGAGATATACTGCCCAAGAGCATCAGGGCAACTACCAAATAGCCATAAATTTACAACACCCGCAATTGGGGTGAGAAAATATTCAGAAACTGCACCAGCCTGGCCGCTTAAGACATGCAATAAGTGCTGAGCCCTAAGACCGTCTCGACCGCAGGCTTTCCCTTTGGGGAAACTCCTAATTGCGTCTAGCACCGCTTTACTATTTACTGAAACAAGCTCAACCATAATAACATCTGAGGGTATAACAAGATGGGGCGCAGGAGGATGTTTTTGTTGCAAACCATGTAAAGTGTCAGATTTAAAAGGCGCTACACCATTAGATGATAAGATTCGAATGACAGCGTTGTGGTGTCCATAGCTTAACTTTTTCCTACACGCTTCCACATTGGATTTATGATTCCTTGTACAGGCTTGCTTTCTTCCTTGTTGATTTTCCTTTTGCACCTGAAGAATCTGATGAACCAAAGTAAAGTATCTATTTGGTACTATCCATTTTGCCAACGCATTATTAACTGAGGTTGTTTGTAGTCTCTTCCTGTTACCAGATCTCTCTTCTGTGGAGCTTTTAGGAATGTAGAGATTGAGAGTGCATGCAGGCAAGAGAAGAAAATGCAAGCAAATAGATAAATCATTAGGACTGGCTAAAACCTTATCTAAAGCTGATTTTAGGGTTTTAGAAAAATTGAGTCGGCACTGTGGAGGAATGCTAGAGACTGTTGGTATCTGTTTCTGATAAACTAAATTAAGCATATTCACGGACAATCCCAGAGAGTCTTCCTCATGCTCTGAGATAATTGCCTGAGAAGAATCTTTTTGCCCTGGTAAGTTAGAGACATGAGGTATGGGTTTGTCGACACCATATATCAGAAAATCTGCACCACGACCATTGAAAGGTCCTTGTAAAGTGCCACCTTCATGGTCTCGACATGGACTTTTCCATGAGAACCATTGCAAACAAGGGAAGCATAACCACATTCATACGTGCTTCAACAGTTTTTCCCATGCCTTGTAAACTCGAAGTTCGTTGTGAATTCTGTCTCTGCAGATAGATGTGCCATTAACAATAGACAAGTGCCTGTTTTGTATATGCTTGAAAATAGAGCTTTTCGCATATCCTCTACCGTTCACACTATCTTGGCAGTCCTCAAAATGTTTGTACGGACAATGACAGGCTGTATCATCACCTGAATTGTTGTTATCACACACAGAATGCTGTGAACAATCCAAAGGGAGACCTATAGAGGAGGATGCAGAAGGTCCGCTTCGTGTATCAGTCAGCAATTCTGGAAACGAGATCGTCTTGCTAGATGATGATTTGGTTCTTCGCATCTTCTAAAGTAACTGCCCTAAACGTTACCTTCAATCACTGAGAATAGTTGTAACCTTAAGCGATTCCTCAACAACCCAATCTTACTTTCAGAATGAACACCTTCTCCACTACAACGCAGTAACTGCCTTTGAAACTCAACAAGATGGCGTGAAATTCAAACGAAGGAACCAGTATATTAAAACACAAAGAGAACCAAAAGGCAATTAGGAATCAAAGAATGGAAAATTAAGAGTTCAAAATAGGTAAACAAAACCCAATTGAAAACTTAAAATACCATTCCTTAATACACTAAAAGAGCAACCAGTATGAACAGAATACTATCTACAAGCCTGCTCAAAGAAACCTATTCAAAGAATCACAGAAACAAAAAACACTTCTTCCAAACCACCCCCATAACCCAGAGTCTTCAAAAATTGCACGAAGAAACACCTAACACTTTTGAATCGAATTTTTGACAGTTGAATCTTCTGAATCAACTGGATTATCCTTATCTCTTGTGAAACAAACACAGAACCCCCAATTCGATTTTTGTAATCAACTAAGTGAATACTAAACTAATTCAAGAAACTGAAACCCTAACTTCGAATTATATTCTAGTTGATGAGATCTCTAGTTGAGTAAGGATACCAACACCCCTAATTACAGATTTGAGAAATCACTTAAAGAAAAACGATTGTTGGTGCGACTTCTCAAACGCTGAAATCTCCTACGAAGAAACTTCAGAAAAAATACAGAACCCTAACTCCAATCGAAGAAATCTATTCTACAAACTGTGAAAAACGGGACTTCAGAACCCTAATTGAATCACCAACAACGCTGTAAAATCAAAGAAAACTACCAAAGAATCCGGTACTTCAATCACACGAGAGAGATTTGATGTTGAACGAAGAAAAACGAGAGAATAAAAAACGAAAGAATCCGAATTACTTTGGACGCAACAAGTTGGGCCCCACACCTTATTATTATTATTATTTTTTCCCTCATCTTTCGAAACTCCCTCGTTCCAGCAAACTCTAGGTTTTCCATATTTTTCCAAATATTGCTCAACTTTCCAAAAACCTAGTCCCACGACTATTAGGCTTTCTTTTGTCAATAATATTAAAATAACATTAATTTAATATTTTAAAATAAAATATTGGACGCACGCGCGAGGATATATGGATACCTATGCAAAATAAGAAAGGGAAGCAAAATAATAATAAAAGAAAAAGAATAAGAGGCGCAGGGGACCGGGCCCATCGGCCGACCGGCCGTGCCCGGGCCTTGGACGGTCCCACGCCTCTCATTTTTTCTTTTTATTATTTTATTATTATTTCTCCCACATCTCTTGAAACTCCCTCGTTTGAGTAAAACTCCTAGTTTCCATATTTCTCCAATATTGCTCAAATCTCCAAAAATTCAAATGGTCCCATGACCGTCCGGGATTCTCACCGCAAACATTAAAATATCATTGTTGATGGTGGTTTTTAGTTCAGGGTTACAACCGTAAAACCCTATATTTATGTGTCTTCGTTCTGTAAAGAAGTAGAGCTGTTTAAAGCTGATGATTGTCTTTTCCTCTCTGCTTACATATGTACTGAGTAATTCAGTATCTCTATATACGAAATTTACTAGAATAATATTGGTGCATGTTGCAACAATCCCAAGTATTCTGTAAATTTATAGAGCTCCTAGTTGCATTATTCATTAATGCGGAGCCTGCTGAGTATTTTTTTATGTTGTGTTCCCAGATGAACTCTTAATACTGACATGATATGACGTTGAATATTCACTCTTAGATGACTAGCATCAATCTACTGAAGTGTCTGAATTAAGATATGCGTGAAGATACCTAATCAGAAGCGCACAAGTTGTGCCGATAAGGCCAGAGTTGTGCTACTCGTAAGAGTGAAAACTTAATAATTTTGTATCAATGTGCAAAATTCACCAAAATTGATTAATTTTGTGTCAATTCACAAAATTCAATGTATTAACCTAATTTTGTGTCGACTCACAAAATTGGATTTGTTTTCCCTAAAAATGGAGCATGCACAAAATCTTGATCCCTATTCATGGAGATTAAACCTAGGAAGGCTAGTAAACTAGCCCATCATAGAGCCAGTAAGAGTAAAACTCTAATAAAAGTGGGGAAAATAAGTAAAAGGGGAAACTGTGACTGATTGGGTCAGTCAAGGATAGGGAACGGCTGCGCCACTTGGCCAACCGGTTTGACCTAGCTCACGCGTCCCCCCCCCACCCCACCCCACCCCCATGGCCGACCGTCCTTGCTCCGTGTTAGCCCCCGGGCGTTCCTTTTCACTATCGACAAATCACATCACTTCTATGCTACAAGCTCCGCTTTAAAATAAAGGTGGAAGTAGGCTGATTGACGCGCTTAATTTTTTAAGAAAATAGATCTTGGTCGCCCAAGTCAGTCGCTAATTGATCACGACCACATAACTTGGCCGACTCAATTATCTAACCCTAACTCTTGCAATCTCGGCAAATAAGGTGCCGTTTTTATGACCGTCCACCCATCTATTTCCTCTACCAATCACCAAGCCTACCTACTGAGCTCCAAATTGTTGTCCAAAGTAGGTTAGTCGAGATGCTTCTTGTATATAAGAAATTAAACCTAAACCGTTCAAGTATGTTGCGGAATGATCATGATCACACGAGTTGGTCGGTCAATTTAACAAGCTTGGCCCTCTCCTAACATGATCGAACAAGGTCCATGATATCTACCTGCAGGCCCTCTACTATTTCAACCAACCAGGTTTCTCCTAGTCTACCTGCTTTGCTCTGAATCATCGCCCGAAGTAGGCTAGTTACGCTGCCCATAAGGGTCTTAATTAGGTTAAACGATAATCAAAAGCTTTCGCAGATCATCTCAACCACCCAATCTGGATGGATGATTTGACCGGCTTAGATTTGATTTGAGCCAACCAACGAAGTGCTATGAGTACTACAGGTCATCCCTCTCATATAAGGACCGATCACCTCATCCCCTACATGCTCGAAAAACTCCAGGCAGTCGATCAAAAAGAACTGGTCCACTTGCTCGTGTTGGTCGCAAAATGTGACTTCCTGTGTGGGTCGCATGTGTCAAACTTTTTAAAAACATCGACCAAGCCTACGCGACTAACTCAAGAAGGATCCATACAAAAATGCTTCACATGCATCGATTATTTTTGAGCTGCTTACTTGAAAACGATGCTTTACATGCATCGTTTAGAAATGATATTTCTGGAATATCGATTTCATAAATAATTTATTTATTTAACCTAAAAGCACTTAATGGTATTTTTGAGTACTAATTCATGGCAAGTCTCATTCATACGACTTGACTTGTCACTTATATCCACCTACTGCCTAGCTTGCGCATGATTGGTCGAAATATTTAGGTTCTACAAACAAGACCCATGATATATGATTAGTTGCTGGAATAATAATATATTCATGACCACTTCTCACATGTCATAGTGGTGGGCCCATTTAGCAACTATCATATGGGACTTGCTCCACTTTTCATTACTTGTGGTGTAACTTGCTTCATATCATATAAATTTTACTATGCAAGTAGTATGACTTTGCAAGTCACGACTAGGAATTATTTTCTACCAAAATACCTGAGACATTGAACATGCCACAAAACTGGGGGATGTTCATAAGGGTATTCGTCTGGCAGTTTACAACATATGGCGTGCAACACGCCCAATATGAGAAAGTGTCAGGAAAGGAGGACAGTTAACAAAAGTAGTGGATATAAAACTGACCACTATATCTTTCACAATAGGGACATGGTTATCACCATTTTTACACGATCTCCACCTCCTCACTACTCAACTACTTCCACCTCCTACGAGATCAGGGTGTTCGACTATGACTTGATATAAATATATTTTCAATCTATTCAATCAGTAACTAACACAAAATATTTCCAGAGAACACAGAGAACTTACAGCTTCCCTTCTTTACAATCAAGTTTCATTGATCATCATTGATCTCACACACTTCTTAGTTTCCCTCTTACAGATCGACCCTCGTCCCTCTTTGTGACCGAATTGACTCTGGAACGACCATTGTCTTGGTTTAGGCCGGAGTCCTGCATTTTGATCTCTCGAACTCAAAGTACTCTCGTGCAGTGCATCTGTTTGCTAAAGTTTTAGGAAATTTACTCGTTCGAGGAATCGCTCGTCTCTCCACTTTTCCTCAAAAACCAGTGAATTGTTTTTACCCATCAACAGATTGGTGACCACAGTGAGAGATTAGTTTCTCGGTTGCAATCCCAATTCAACAAAGATAGTCGATCTTAGGTCAGGCTCAATTACAAATCCTAACTCTAACCCAAACGATGCTAGCACTAGCAACAATGGTGGTACTCCAGTCACTCTTCTTGTTTCCAACATCGACGCTACTGATGCTACCCCTCAAACCAGCAATATTGGTGTTCGTGCTGAAACCAACACCGGTACAGGAAATAATCCTCTCATCGGAATAGATCCTAAAGAAATCATAGAATATTCACCTACCATATCTGATCTCATGAGGGTTCAGGAAGTTCTCACTAAACATCAGACAAACATGGCTGCAACACAGAAAGAATTGTGCGCTTATCTGAAGACTCTCACAGAGAAGTTGCCGCCTGAACAAGCTCGGGCCCAACATCATTTGGAAAAGGGAAAATCTAAGGAATCATCCTCGACCGCTGACCCTGAAATCTCCCCAATTCACATCCTGGAAGATGATGAAGTCCGCAATGCGGCAGATAACCCACCAGCAAAGGAACCAGCAAGTTTCATCACTCGTGAAGATTCGAAACGCTTTCTGGAGGATCACTGGAAAGACAAGACATCATATGTCCATCGTCACCAACCTCCATATCTTCTACTATACAGAGGGTTCCTTTTCCAAAAGGTTACACTTCTCCAACATTCACATTTTATGACGGAACATGCAATGCTCGAGAACACATTTCTCGGTTCTTGGAATCATTAGGATAGCATGAGTAGAACCATGTCGTCCGTCTGAAGGAGTTTTCGAAGTCTCTAACAGGCAGAGCATATACCTGGTACAATAACATCGCACTAGGAAGCATCGACAGTTGGGGAGAATGATTAATGCTTTCTACAGAAAGTACTTATTTATTTCAGAACAAGTTACCCTCTCTGATATGGGGAGAATGTTTCAGAGGAACAATGAACATCCCAATGATTATGTGAAGAGGTTCAGAATCCAAACTTTGGACTGTCATGATCCAAATGTCAGAGAACAACAACTTATAGACTTGTGCATAAATGGAGTGGTTCCGGTCTACAAAGCCTTACTGGAAAATCTCCGACTCCAGACTTTCTCAGAACTTCATGAAGCAGCCAAGCATTCTCAACTTGTGAACCCACTTTCCATAAAGAGTGTAATGTTGGATGGTAAGACGAGCTCAGACGGTTCAAATATTCATAGTTCAAGCAATTCATTATAATATCTATCATCTCTTATTCGGTTAATATCTCATCGATCTCTAATGCCTTGGTCCTCCATCGTGGAAAGAACTCTGTAAATGACTCAGTGGGTCCTTGTTTTACCGCCTCTAAGTGTTTGCGAGTAAACTGAATTTCAATGACCTGCATAAACCATCTCACAAACATATCGACCATATCCTTCCATGTCGAAACCAGACTTGGGTCACTCTTTATCAACCACTTAAAGGATACCCCAGTCAAACTTCTCTGGAACAACTGAACTAACAGCCCTTCATTAATCCCTAATGGTTTCAAGTAACCAGCATACATACGAATATGGGTTTTGGGGCATCCGGTTCCATCATATCTATCCATATCCAGAAATTTGAATCCAGGAGGTAGACGAATATCGGGATAAGGATAGAACCCATGTGTATCTATTGCACCCTCGCCCATCCCCTGCAGGGTCCTTTCAACCTCTTTGAGCCTCCGTGATAATTGTCATTCACGTGCAGTGGTTTCTCCCATTTCTACAAAATTTTCATCTTTGACCTCATCATCATCATCATTAATTCTATCATTGTAAACCATTACAGACCCATTATTTTTCCCCGGAGTCTCAGCAATAGTCTCAAGAGTCAACTTCTTAGTCTTATCTTCGAGTTCAGTGAACTTAGTATCCAACATTTTTTGGAATTGTTCGCGTAACCAGGCCAATGTCCCAGTATCGCCAGTCATTTCAGATTCTATGGTCATGTCCCTGTTTTCAAGGAAACAAAAAGAATATATGGTAACACAAGGTTGCTTATGCCTCGGATTTTGTGCAACAATGAATGCAATTTACAATTAATACACGTGCATACAGGTTTCACTATCTATTGGGTAGGCTTGGGCTCCCTTAGCAAAATATACCTCAGACGTAATCGAAACTAATCTTCTTTGGTACTAGGCTAAGGTTTGTGGTGATTCGACTGATAACGCCCAGTGAGTTCAGCTTACTAGCCACGGATTTTTGTAAAAATCGGAAGTCTGACGATGCGTAATGGAATGCAAATATGCAAATGGGTGCGTGCACGTGTGTGTGCGCAAATACCGAGTAGTGTAAAATTAAAACCTTAAAATCTCAATTATGTTTCAAGTTCGATTCTCAAAGTCCCCAGTGAAGTCGCCACTGTAGATACCGTCGAAATCGATTAAGATCTCTAAATATCAAAAATGGAAACATACACTTGGAAATTATTAATAATAAGTTGCCACCCAACTTAGGGAGTTGGGACCCAATAAACACTAGTCCAAAATAGAGAAATAGTTTGAGAATCAAAATACGGACTAGAAAGATGTGAGGTACCTTGCCCCCCAATCCAGAGATTGACCTCTACTTTATAATCAGGATTTAGGGATTCTGACTGTTAAATAAAATATAAAATAAAAACTCATAAAAATATAACACAAAAAATTACTCTCGCTGTTTCAAAATAATAGGCTTGTCTGTGTAATTACACATAAGCAAACCTATTATTTTAAGACGAAGGTAATATTAAATACACCCACTAACGATTTATCCTTCCAAGCAAAAACCTGCTCTCAAAAGAAACTCGATTATTAATATTGAAATTATAGATTATTATTATTATATTTAAACATTTTTCTTAATATTGATAAAGAATATTACATTAACTAGTTGGAAGCCTAACAAGCTAAGCTCCAACGACATACTACTACATAAATCGAACAGGTTGCCATGTTAATCTACCAGCGAGTCTCATGGGTAACCTAGCCAAGGGAACCGAAGTGGATGGGGGCTGAGATTGTGTCACAAGGGGGCAAGCTAACACTACCTTCCATGTTATTATATTGAAAATCAGATTTATCATCCCCGTTCCCCAAAGTTTCATGCGTTCCAGGAGGTCCCAGGTTCGAGCCCCCAATGGCGTAATATTGCAGAAATTAACATGGAAGGTAGAGTTAGTTTGCCCCCCTTTTGACACAATCTCAGCCCCCATCTGCTTCGACTCCTTTGGCTAGGTTACCCATAAGGCTCGCTGGTAGGCTAGCACAACAACCTGTTCAATTAATGTAGTAGTATGTCGTTGGAGCTTAGCTTGTTAAGCTTCCAACTAGTTTCATGTAATAATCGTTATCCAATAATATAACAAAATTTATCATAAATATTATTATTATTAAAAACCAAATTTTAAAACAGTTCACACATGACTAAGAAGGTCATTAGCATGCAACAATATCAATTATTCTTAATACCGAAAATCACATGAATCATTGGTTAAAAACGCAACAGAATATTATAATGGAAAGTCCTAACTTCCAAACAGCAAGCAAGTCTCCAGCTGATAACTTACAGCCTTTGAACATTCATTAATTTAGCACGTCCAACGTTTTAGTCAAGCATCACAACCAGTTCGTAAGTTAACCAAAATTCTTACTCAACCAATCTAGTCAAGGCTTCCTACTATCCACACGAAACACCGAACCGTTGCATCATGTATGGACGACTAACATATTAATATACATTATGGATGAATCAAATATGGATCGGAAAAGAAAAAGGAAGCTAACGTTTTGTTCTTTTCTTTCTTCTTCTTTTTTTTTTTTTTTTTTTTTTTTTTTTTTTTTTTTTTGTTGAAGCATGAAATATATTTAGCTAATAAAGGACTATTACACGAGAGGATATAATATCCCAAAATTCACCAATTACACTTATGTTGGTAAGCTGAGAATCTAAAGTAAGATGATATTGGAACATAATAACAATCTTCGGATCAAAGTTGCATCGGTGGATAATGTTGGTTTCGAAAGTCCAAAGACTTTCGGTCATGCTTTCCACAAAAAAAACTGTATTTTTGATGGACATGACAATGTTCAGAGGAACTGAGATGGAGGTAGAGATATCCGATGCAGTTGATTGACGCTGCTAGTCATGCTCTTGTATCTTGATGTTGCGGTTAACTGCCCAAGTGATATGTGTGTACTCCTTTGTTTTTCGGCTCGATCCATAATTCAAATGGGTCTTCAGCTTGGAAGAAATCTTGAAGTATAATCTGATCTCTGCCCTAGAAGTGCTAATAAGGCTATTACAAAGGTTACTAAAAACTGAAAGAAAGGTACTTGACGAATACAGACTTGACGAATACAGACTTGACCTAGACTAAACTAGGTAATTTTTAAAAGAGGAAGAACAACTACGCTGAGAAATAAAATACGCTGAGAAATAAAATACAATGACACTTTAAGATAGGGGCTACACTGGTGGTTTGAAAATTGCCTTTCAACATTCAGAAATAAGAACTGAAAGAAAAACAAAAGGTAAAAGGGCTTTAAATGCCCAAAGAAAGGATAAGCAGAAAGCTAGATTTAGAAGAAAAGCCAAGAGGCTTACAAACGACACAAAAAGCAGAGGGGATTGAGCATCAAAGATCAATTGTAAAAGAGATTTTAAAAATCAAGGTTTAAATTTAAAAGTTTAATTTTTGATTATAGATGAGATATGGTAAGTCAAGCAAAAGGAATCACAAAGATTAAATAAAGACAAAGGTTAATTCAAATTACATGCATAAAATCCATGAATGATGAGAAATCAGAATACCCACAGGTCCCACACCCAAAATCACAATATGAAGATGCTGTTAACAGAATAATAGCCTAAAGGAATTTCCATCAATTAAACAGATGATGAGATTGAGTAGATACCACTTTGTAAAAGAGATACCTCATATAATTGTATGAAGGAAAAGGTTGTTGCATCCAGAACCCATGTCGGAGAGGACGTTTATGAAGACCGAAAAAATTTCAGAATAATATCCAGTCCCATTAAGCAGCACATGACGGTACAGGATCAGATCTCCAATAAATAGATGGGGTATCCGAATATAAGCAAGTACGCGACCTAGGTGATGTTGAAGAGCCGATGAATCGAGGATTTAGCCGATGGTGATTGCTAAATCCATGGCAGATAGTATTAGGGTTTTTTTTTTGTTTTTTTTTAATGTTGGCGGTGAAGATTAAAAAGAAGATTGGGGGTTTGCTTTCTCTTTTTCTTCCTCTACAATTTGTATTGATAAAACCTAAGCTAATTGGAAAAATGAATCTGTTACTGCCCAAATCTAATAAGATCTGAGCAGTTAAAGGTTTCCCTAAAAAAAATTCTCTCGCCGGAAATCGCATGTTTTAGGTACATACGATGCACCTTGATCAGCCCTCAACATTTATCAGTGTGTTTTTCTTTGATGAACTTGTATATATATATATATATATATATATATATATTTATTTATTTTTTGTTAGAGAAGAGATTTTATTAGAGGAGAAAAGAATGTACATAATAGCATCTCACAAGTAGTAAGAAGCCGAAAAATAAAGAAGCAAAATTAAGTAAAAATTACATCGCAGCTGAAAACTAAGTAATTTAGGTTCCCTCTTAGATTAGACTTGAAAATGGAAGCCCATGAAAGAAGTAAAGCCCTTGCATTTTGACGCACCTGATCAACATTCGTCATTTTTTTCTTCAAATGTTCTTAAGTTTCTTTCATTCCAAATGGATCATAAAGCAGCAGCAGCTCAGAGACCATACTTGTTTATCGTTTTCAGAAAATTTGAGTGAAAACCATACCTGCATCAAGTGGAGGAATGTGGATGACCATATACCATTGATACCATGAGATGGAAGCACTGCAGACCATATCCTTTTTGAAAAAGAACAATCGAACCACAATGTTTAATGTTTCCTCGGCTTTACCACATAAGAGACATTTGTTAACATGATGAAATCCCCGCTCCACAAACGTATCAATTGTAATTATTCTATTATGATCAGCTAACCATAAAATGAAATTGACTTTAGTGGGTACTTTGTTGTTCCATATTGCTTTATAAGAATATAAACAACTTTTATCAAGTGTCAAACGTGTTAGAGCATAGCTCGGTTGAACCCACCAAGTGTTGGTATGTGAAGTTTGGTTGTCATATTTTAGTAAACCAAAACTCATTTAAAGAGTCGCTTGATTGTTTACTAGAGTCAACTTCGTATACGTTAGCTAGAAAGTTATTAGGATACGAGACATACAAGTATTACTCGAAGACTTGAAGAATGTGAAGAAGTAAAGAGCTACAACGACGACATCATCCTTCCTCTTGAGGTTAGTAATATTTTGGCTTGAACTGTTTCATTCCTAACGTATCTTTCAAGTCGTGCTATATTGAAAACATAACTGCGAAGCTGTGAATGATTATACTCTAGTTAGACGTAGTATTAAGGAATTATAATACGAAGTATAATGCCTATCTTTTGAACTTCATATATAAGACATCGACATAATCGTATGAATACTATTGTGATTATGTACGGGTATGGGTGAAGATTTCATCCTAGGAAACAATGTTTTTACATTCGTTTAAAGGAAGTACAATTCATAAACTTGTTTTATGAATCGAAAGGGAAGTCGCTAGGCTTATTGGTATTGTTATTCATTGCAAATCTTTGGATTACCAATATATGTGTTCAGTATAACCGCTCATAACTTGTTTATGTATCTTGGTAAAACTATTCACAATGCCTGACTTATGTATCGGTATGACTTTTATTAGTGAAACCAATCTTAAGTAATCACCTGAGATGCTATGATCGATATTTGTAATTGGTGTGACCATTACTAGTCATTGGGTAACCGATTCTAGAACTTGGTGGGACTAATCACAAGATGTCTAATTGGTGTAGTAGGTTAACAAGTTTTAGTAATTGGTGCAATCGATCCTATAACTTGTGCAACCGGTCACAAGTAAGTGCCATAGATAAGTGGTAAACGATCCTGGTACTTAGTTAGCCATTTTATGGAAACTAGTGTAACCGATCCTAGTAGCCACTTGGAGGTAGAACCGAAATTGTGTTTGGTAGAACCGTTAAACCCATTAATGGTGATTGAATGTTTTTGATCAATCGCATAGTTCTTGGAAATCAGATGAACCAATTCTAAACTCTTTTGGAAGTGTGGAAAATCGGTTCCAAGATTGTAAATATGAAAAAGGATATACAAATTAAAGATGTCGACATACTTTGAACATGTGCAGTAATTCTTATATATTATTATTCAAAGACATTCCTTAAAAACTAAAGGAGAATCCCGGATCGACATAAATTGAGAATCTTTTAATTAAGGTTTTTAGTTTTATATGCTTTTAATTTACAGCAATTAAATGCACATCTTTAGAAAATAAAAATTGGTAATGTGCATTTACTAATTGGAGATTTTCTATTGAGTTTTCGGTCAATATTTGGACAGAGCATTTCCAGGAATTATGAAAACGATTTTAGCTTTATTGCATGTAACACCCCGTGTTTTTAGCATGGCGCATGCTCAAAGTTGCGTCATGGCCTGAGATGAAGCTTCATCTCAAGCTATGTTGCGTAGAAAAAGGAAGATTGGCCTATGGCAATACGCTGCCAAAATGGCATATTACATGGGCATATTGGTCAAGGCTAATATGGCACCAAGAGGTTGTAAGTTGTAAGATATATTGGCCAAAGGCCAATCTCGCATCAAAGGATGCATTAGGCCAGTGGGGAGGATGGCCTAGAACAAAGTAACGCCAATGGCGCAATACGCAGGTCATTGGCATATGGCCAATATCGCACCACTGGTGCAACGGGCCAGAGCAGGTTGGCCTTAAAAATGTACATCCATCGCGGCTGGACAGTGGAGTGGCCTATGGGCTAAAGTCGGAAATATAGCAATCACGGACCTTCAGTGGACCTGTCTCAAAAGATGTTCAGCCATCATGACCGGACATTGGAACTGGCATGTGAGCCAGAACCAATGTAGTCAATATCGGCCGTATCGGTCGATATATCGGGGATATTTCGGATATCGTCCCAGAACGATACGATAAGAAGGATATCGGGGATACGATATTCGCCCGATAATATCGGCCGTATCGGTCGAATATCGGCCGTTTCGGTCAAATATCGGCCGTATCGGTCGATACGAAATTTTCCTACATTTCCCGATATGAGACGGTATTGGTCGTTTTCTATAAAGTTTAAGGGTAATTTTGACGAAGAAAGTCTTCCAGGTGGTAGTAGAGGTGCATGTAGCTCTCGAAGCAAGTTACTAAAGTTACTCTTTTGTTTTTTTGATAAAATTGATGTTATCTATTATATCTTATCCGAAAATGTGTGGAGAAAATGTTTAATATAAAATTATAGTCTCTAAATCTAGAACCGATATTATACCGATATTTCAACGATAATATCCCCGATATAAATTCGTACCAGTGTATCGGTCCCGGCCGAGATGAACCGATATCCGATATTAACTACATTGGCCAGAACTGAATGTACAGCCATCTTGGCCGGTTATTCAGGAAATATATGGCAACGGCCATGAATAGTAAAAGTGGGAGTTGATGAATGATTTTTGCTCCCCTAATCAAAGTTGTAAAAATGTCAAGTTAACAAATATAAGGAGGGGTAGTTGGTTGAAGGTGCATATGCGGACCATGCACCAAGTGAGCTTCATAGCTTAGCCAGAACGGTATAAATGATGCTTAGGCCTCATTTATAGTTACGTAGACTTTCCAATCGAGCATGTTAAGCATGGGCATTACTATGCCATGTCACGGGCTCGATAATGCGTATCATATATGCATTTTGACGAAACGGCCTACACGGACTAGGCAATTACCATTATTGCTTGGCCACGACCTCGCAAACGAGTTGGTTTAAGTTTTATGTCCTTTCGAGGATAAACTACGGTATGTGCTTGATCCCTTTAGAGTAGGGAAGGGTATATAGGCTGTCGCAATAAGTTGCAGCATTGCCGGTCCAGCACGTTGTCGCTCATATCATCTAATTTAGATATGATTGCGGCACTTTTGCCTCTCATATCATCAGGCTCGGTAGATCGACGCAAGAGATGATTTTGGCCATACTTGATGAGGTTAGTTGCATTCCATTCCTTGGATGCTCATACTTCCTATCAAGGCATTCGACGTATGCATGTACCAATAGTGCATTGGACATGGCCAGGAAAATAACTCATATTGGTATGCAAGTAGCGGAGCATGCATGAGCCTAAGGGAGATGGAATTAGGCTGTCAATGGCCTATGTGCAAGTCCAATCATACCTTATACCAGGACAACACTCGGAAGCCAGTGATGCATGCAAGATGCATCGGCCATAGACTTCATGGATTTGAACCCTTCGCAGAACAAGGGTAAGTTGGAACGGTGTGGAAGCTCAAATAGCTGCATCATGCTCCACGAGCATGCTTGCAAGTGCAAATGAACGTGCATTTTCCTATCTTTAAGGCCCGGGTTGTAGCATCATCATGGCGCATCAGGGAGTTATGGCCTCCGCGCCCAGGTGTGCCAGGCGTCATTTTCCGGTCCGTCACATTGCATATCTTTGAGAATCTTCGGTTTTGGAAATTCCTTGGTGTCCAAACTTCCTTGGTCTATAAATATCGAAGTTTGCATTTCGAGCAAACTAATCCTCAGATCCAGCAAAACTACCTAGTTGTGTTGTTACTGGTCGAGCCGTCTATTCGGAGAGGAAAGTACCCTAATTAGGCGCTTACGACCGCTCGTTTTAAAGACTTCTTTGGGATTGAGAAGCTCTACGAGTACCGTTGGTGGGAAACTAGATAATTGCAGTTTATTATTAGTTTTTGGTTGATTTGATTGACTAACGGTTGTTGAACTTTGATTGCACTTAGTTTGTTTATACTTGAGAATCTTCTCTTCTGATATAAGATTCACTCAAACTAGATCGAAGTAACGACGGGTATCTTTAGACTGTTTGTAGATCTAAAGACGTCTTGTGATAATCCATCGTTAACAGACTCCGTTCATGTGTGATTGATCACAAGAGATTCAAGTTGTTTGTGTGCAGGTGTTTATTGAAGATCTATGAAGATTTGAAGACAAAGAAGATTTCTTATTTGAGTTCATAATCTTTGGTGTGCACAAAACTTGATCGGCTGGGGATCCAACTATAATCGGTTTATCTTTGGATAGATTGGATTGATTAGTTGAGTAGATCGGCATCAGTAGATTTTTTTGTGATTCATAGTATTGACTGCATAGTCTAAACAATTACTTTGGTAGTTGCTGAATAGATTGATCTAAGAACCCGACAAAGGAGTTTATTGGGATAAACGGAAGATCCTTTTGTCAAACTCATATCACGTTGTTTGAAAAGAGTTTTTACCGAACAAATTTCTTGTTCTTTTACTGTTTGGAATACGAACCAAAGGAATTGTTCCAAGTGCGTGACTTATTACAAGTTGGAGGTGCAGGGATACTGAGGGAAGTAGGTGAACTATAGGTTTAGTTGGTTGGTCTAAACTATACGAAGTTGGTTTAGATTTTGTATAATGGCTTAATACTGAGAGTATTCAATTCTGAACAAGGTCCCGGGGTTTTTCTGCATTTGCGGTTTCTTTGTTAACAAAATCTTGTTGTGTCTTTTACTTTTCTATTTCCGCAATTATAATTGTTTTTATTATAATTAGAAATAAAATACACAAACGTTAATTCCTAATTACTTGATAGCAATACTATAGTGTTTGGTTAAGTTCGAACATATTATCAAGTAATCATACTTCGTTGTTGTATTGTCTCGATCTTGTATCCATAGTCAATCACGCAAGTTATCTTGTTGTCGTACTGTCTCGATATCGTATCCATAGACGATCACACGAAGTGTGAACCGATTCGTTGTATTGTCTCGACTCAGTCCATAAATAATCACTTTCGGAGAAAGTACTTATAGGTGGAAAAGTTTTAGATTGAGGTATATTTGGGTTCCCTCGTCTTTTCAATTGGTATCAGAGCGGGCAAACACGAAAATATCTAACAATCTGTGTTTGGTGCGATCCAACCTATAAGAAATGAATCTAATGTGTGATTCAGTTAACGTAGAGCAAGAAGATGATATATCTCGGAAAGGATGTTTGTTTTCAAAACCTAATAAACATCTCAACACTGTTAGTTCACTAGTCGAACACAACTCAGGAAATATTAACCATGATTAGTTAATAAGAAAATAAATACTTGTGACAAACAAGTCAGATTCAGATGACAGTGATGAGATTAAATTTTTCATAAAGCTTGCGGAAAAATATAATCTAAAAGATAATATATATTATCCATCTGCCGAGAAGATCGTCAAAGAATCTTTGACTCATAAAGATGCTGAATCTAATGTACTTGACTTTGTTCAAGACAAAAAGAATATATTAGTTAAAACAAGGAAATCTGATTCTAATTTACAAAATCTCTTAACTAATATACAACATTGTGATTATAATAGTCTAACAGCTTACAAGAATCAAAATAGATGTGCTTCAAGGGGTAATCCTATGACTAGTATCCATTCATGACCTTCTGTCATCCATTATGACAATGATTATCTCTTAAAAAGAGGAAAAGATCATCTCAAATATACAAAAACAAATGATTTCAGATCATGTTGTTTTGTTATTGATCAACTGTCTAAAACCGAATCCAGGAAACAATCTCATCAAATGATGTTGTCATACTCCAAGAAATTCCTGGGTCGATATAAGAGTTCTGATTATTTCACGACTCAAAAGATTCATGTCATGCTTATGATCCTGTTTATCTAACTGATCATTCTTTTAAATCAGATCACTTCAGCTGTGACTTATTAAAAGAAGTTTATTCTTGGAATAATCCCAAAAGGGAAGATATTCGAAAATATCATGATGGATCATGTTCCACAAAATTTGAGCTATCACAAACTCACTCCAAAAACTGATGTTGGTGATCAGAATTTCCCTAGATGTGCTCGATTCAAATAAATGGGAAGTTCTTAAAAAGGAGCACAAGAACATGAAGGAGGTAAAATTCTATACAATCCACATGTATCATGAATATCTAAAGAATTTTTCTAGATTTGGAATACTTCTTCTACTTTTAAAAACATACTTTCGATGTTGGAGAATTCATGACAAAATGGGGCAAGATATTGTCAAACCGTCTTAATTGCATTAATTTGGAAAAAATCTCAATGTTATTTTCGTAAGTATATATTTATCAAATAAAAATACCTTGATTAGGTACGAGTAAAACTTGGAAACCAAGTCCTATTTGATATTTATAAAAACCATCTTAAGAACCGATTCCTTTCTCAAGTTTTTGCTGAGGTTCAAGATGGATAAAAATATTATTGATATTGGTTCACAATTACAAAAGCTTGAAACATGTCCTCCCGCTGAGATTACGTACTATTTCTCAAGGGAACACAAGAAGAATTACATATCTCGTGATCTCATGTTCTATTTAATGAGGGACTTTGAAATTGCTCAAGAACGAGCGGAAGCTTCTGTAAAGAATGAAAAATGGCTTGAATCAACTCTTTTGAAGTTGATCGTTGAGGTGAACCTCTTGAAGAGAAGATTCAATCTTCTAAAAGAAAAGAGAAGACAGAAGAACCTGATCTCTGAAGAATCTTCGGTAAACAATAAGAGCACCTCTAGAGATTAAATCATATACTGCAAGATTTAATCCAGAAAAATTGACATCAGTTTTTGATTTCTTTCAATAATTGTATAAGGTCTATTTTGAATAAAACTATCTATTATTTATGAATAAAATTGTTATTTTATAATTTTTCTTGTGATAGTTTTCGATTACATAACCTGTGCTTGAATGCTTTATATTATTGCTATGTGTTTATGGGATGTTTGATTTCAGTTTTCATAACCTTAATATTCGATCTCATATGGTGTGAACCCTTATGGTTTGGGTGACTTTTTGGTTTAGCAGGATTAAGTTCTAGCCCATGTTGGTAGGCTTTATCAAAGGATCATAAGGGGTTCCGATTGAAACTCATGTGTGAAAAAAGTCACAATATGTTGAATCGTTTTTGGTTTAGCATAAAAGCATATGTGTTTCGGGTTTTCAACTTTTGCATCGCATTAGTTAAAACCGATTTCCAACCTTTTTCTGGTAAAGGTTGGTGTTTGTTGTTGTTCTTTTGTCTTACAAGAGGATGACAACACAGTGATATTCCTCCCCTGAAATATGCGAAGAAATGGAGAAGAGGATGTGGAGCTTGAGGTAACAAATTTGTTATCGTTTTAGTATTTAAGAAAATCCTGACTTTATTGCATATATTTTGCTTTTGCTTAACAAAATTTCGGTACAATTGATGATTATTCCATTATGTGTATATGGATGTGTGTGTGTGTGATTCAATTGTTTTCGGTTGAGAAAAACTATTGTTATCTTGTTTTATTGTTTGGTATCAATTGTTTAGGCTTAACGAAATTTCGGTACAATTGCGGTGCTATAATGTCTATGTTTGTTTCAATTGCTTCCGGTTGAGATAAATAATTATGCAATTTGATTTATTTGGTTTGTATGAATTGTTTATGGCTCAACAAAAAAGGTTTTCGGGATCAATTGTTTAGTCCAATTCGATTCCGGATAAGAGAAACTAAGTTAATTCTGATCTTAGTTAGACTTATCAAAGTGCAGGATTCGGTTATTCAAGTCTAATGGAATGCCTTAACAAGAAATACTAGTTAACTAACCTAGTACTTGTCTTGTTTAAAGTGAAAGGTCTAAGTTATTGTTCGAATAATTAGAACCTGATGAGAAAAATAGAGTTAATTCTGATCTTTATTTTGGTCTTATCAAACAAGCGATTGTATTATTCCTCCCCTGAAAGATGCAAAGAAATGGAGAAGAGGGTGTGGAGCTTGAGGTAACGAATTTGTTAGATAATCGTTTTAGTGTTTAAGAAAAGCCTGAATTTATTGCATATATTTTGCTTTTGCTTAACAAAATTTCGGTACAATTGATGATTATTCCATTATGTGTATATGGATCTGTGTGTGTGATTCAATTGTTTCCGGTTGATAAAAACTATTGTTATCTTGTTTTATTGTTTGGTGTCAATTGTTTAGGCTTAACGAAATTTCGGTACAATTGCGGTGTTATAATATCTATGTTTGTTTCAATTGCTTCCGATTGAGATAAATAATTATGCAAGTTGATTTATTTGGTTTGTATGAATTGTTTATGGCTCAACAAAAAAGGTTTTCGGGATCAATTGTTTAGTCCAATTCGATTCAGGATAAGATAAACTAAGTTAATTCTGATCTTAGTTAGACTTATCAAAGTGCAGGATTCGGTTATTCAAGTATAATGGAATGCCTTAACAAGAAATACTAGTTAACTAACCTAGTACTTGTCTTGTTTAAAGTGAAAAGTCTAAGTTATTGTTCGAATAATTAGAACCTGATGAGAAAAATAGAGTTAATTCTGATCTTTATTTTGGTCTTATCAAACAAGCGATTGTATTATTCCTCCCCTGAAAGATGCGAAGAAATGGAGAATAGGATGTGGAGCTTGAGGTAACAAATTTGTTAGATAATCGTTTTAGTGTTTAAGAAAAGCCTGACTTTATTGCATATATTTTTGCTTTTGCTTAACAAAATTTCGGTACAATTGACGATTATTCCATTATGTGTATATGGATGTGTGTGTGTGATTCAATTGTTTCCGGTTGAGAAAAACTATTGTTATCTTGTTTTATTGTTTGGTATCAATTTTTTAGGCTTAACGAAATTTCGGTACAATTGCGGTGCTATAATATCTATGTTTGTTTCAATTGCTTCCGGTTGAGATAAATAATTATGCAAGTTGATTTATTTGGTTTGTATGAATTGTTTATGGCTCAACAAAAAAGGTTTTAGGGGTCAATTTATAGTCTAATTCGATTCCGGATAAGAGAAACTAAGTTAATTCTGATCTTAGTTAGACTTATCAAAGTGTAGGATTCGGTTATTCAAGTCTAACGGAATGCCTTAACAAGAAATACTAGTTAACAAACCTAGTACTTTTCTTGTTTAAAGTGAAAGGTCTAAGTTATTGTTCGAATAATTAGAACCTGGTGAGAAAAATAGAGTTAATTCAGATCTTTATTTTGGTCTTATCAAACAAGCGATTGTATTTGTACAATCAGTTTAGCAAAAGAACTAAGGTGCTTAGACAATTTTTGATTTGCTAAACTATTAGGGAAAATTTCTTCGGGCAATTATTTCCTTGGTAACATATCAAAATAAAATTACTTTCTAATTTCGGTTTTGATATTGGTTATCTAAAATGGTATGTGGAACCCTCGTGCTTAACTCTGATAGGTTGCAAGTCTTTTAAGATTTGTAAGATCCTTTCTGTTTGTCCTTTATTTTCCCGTACCTTTGTCATTTTGTGACAAAAAGGGAGAGAAATATATGGAGTAAACAAGTGATTTGGTATAACTAAGGAAAGGACAATGGTGCTTAAACGTTATATCTAACGAAAGGACAATGGTGCTTAAACGTTATATCTAACGAAAGAGTAAAGCATAAACTAAGGGGAAGTAACATATCATATTATTACTTGTGGTTATCTTAACTACGAAGGGAATAACAAAGACGTGCGGATTGAAAATCTACCTATCTTACATTTAGGGGGAGTATTAGCTTTGTTATTATAATATCAACAGCGGCATTTGTGGATTGAACGTATACATGTTATTGTTATTGTGCTATTGAAAATTGGAATCAAGCGTATGTATAATGAATTCTTGTAATTTTTTTATCCATATGATGTAAGAGTTTTGTCACTAAAATTGACAAAGGGGCAGATTGTTAGAGCATAGCTCGGTTGAACTCACCAAGCGTTGGTATGTCAAGTTTGGTTGTCATATTTTAGTGAACCAGAACTAATTTAAAGAGTCGTTGGATAATTTCCTAGAGTCAACTTCGTATAGGTTATCTAGAAAGTTATTAGGATATGAGACATACAAGTATTATTCGAAGACTTGAAGAATGTGAAGAAGTAAAGAGCTACAACGACGACATCATCCTTCCTCTTGAGGTTAGTAATATTTTGACTTGAACTGTTTCATTCCTAACGTATCTTTCAAGTCGTGCTATATTGAAAACATAACTGCGAAGATGTGAATGGTTATACTCTAGTTAGACGTAGTATTAAGGAATCATAATACGAAGTATAACGCCTATCTTTTGAACGTTGTATATAAGACATCCACATAATCGTATGAATGCTATTGTGATTATGTATGGGTATGGGTGAAGATTTCGTCCAAGGAAACAATGTTTTTACATTCGTTTAAAGGAAGCACAATTCATAAACTTGTTTTGTGAATCGAAAAGGAAATCGCTAGGATTATTGGTATTGTTATTCAATTCAAATCATTGGATTACCAATATATGTGTTTAGTATAACTGCTCATAACTTGTTTATGTATCTTGGTAAAACTATTCACAATGCCTGACTTATGTATCGGTATGAATTTTATTAGTGAAACCAATCTTAAGTAATCACCTGAGATGGTATGATCGATATTTGTAATTGGTGTGACCATTCCTAGTCATTGGGTAACCAATCCTAGAACTTAGTGGGACTAACCACAAGATGTGTAATCGATCCTTATAGTAGGTTAACAAGTTTTAGTAATTGGTGCAATTGATCATATAACTTGTGCATCCGATCACAAGTAAGTACCATAGATAAGTGGTAACTGATCCTGGTACTTAGTTAGCCATTTTATGGAAACTAGTGTAACTGATCCTAGTATCCACTTGGAGGTAGAACCGAACTTGTGTTTGGTAGAACCATTAAACCCATTGATGGTGATTGAATGTTTTTGATCAATCGCATAGTTCTTGGAAATCAGATGAACCAATTCTAAACTCGTCTGGAAGTGTGGCAAATCGGTTCCAAGATTGTAAATATGAAAAAGGATTTACAAAGTAAAGATGTCGACATACTTTGAACATGTGCAGTAATTCTTATCTATTATTGTTCAAAGATATTCCTTAATAACTAAAGAAGAATCCCTGATCGAAATATATTGAGAATCTTTTAATTAAGGTTTTTAGTTTTACATGCTTTTAATTTCCAGCAATTAAATGCATATGGTAATGTTCTTTTACTAATTGGAGATTGTCTACTGAGATTTCGGTCAATATTTGGACAGAGCATTTCCAGGAATTATGAAAACCGATTTTGGATTTATTGCATATCTTTGAGAATATTCGATTTTGGAAATTCCTTGGTGTCCAAACTTCCTTGGTCTATAAATATCGAAGTTTGCATTTCGAGCAAACTATTCCTCAGATCCAGCAAAACTACCTAGTTGTGTTGTTACTGGTGGAGCCGTCTATTCAGAGAGGAAAGTACCCTATTTAGGCGAAATCTCTTACGGCCGCTCGTTTTAAAGACTTCTTTGCGATTGAGAAGCTCTACGAGTACCATTGGTGGGAAACTAGATAATTGTAGTTTATTATTAGTTTTCTATTGATTTGATTGGCTAACGGTTGTTGAACATTGATTGCTCCTAGTTTGTTTATGCTTGAGAATCTTCTCTTCTGATATAAGATTCACTCAAACTAGATCGAAGTATCGACGGGGATCTTTAGACTGTTTGTAGATCTAAAGACGTCTTGTGATAATCCATCGTTAACAGACTCCGTTCTGTGTGTGATTGATCACAAGAGATTCGAGTTGTTTGGGTGCAGGTGTTTATTGAAGATCTAAGAAGATTTGAAGACAAATAAGATTTCTTATTTGAGTTCATAATCTTTGGTGTTCACAAAACTTGATCGGTTGGGGATCCAACTATAATCGGTTTATCTTTTGATAGATTGGATTGATTAATTGAGTAGATCGGCATCAATACATTTCTTTGTGATTCATAATATTGATTGCATAGTCTAAACAATTACTTTGGTAGTTGTTGAATAGATTGATCTAAGAACCCGACAAAGGAGTTTATTGGGATAAACGAAAGAGCCTTTTGTAAAACTCATATCACCTTGTTTGAAAAGAGTTGTTACCGAAAAGATTTGTTGTTCCTTTAATGTTTAGAATACGAACCAAAGGAATTGTTCCAAGTGCATGACTTATTACAAGTTGGAGGAGCAGGGATACTGAGGGAACTAGATGAACTATAGGTTTAGTTGCTTGGTCTCAACTATACGAAGTTGGCTTAGATTTTGTATAATGGCTTAATACTGAGAGTATTCAATTCTGAACAAGGTCCCGGGGTTTTTCTGCATTTGCGGTTTCCTCGTTAACAAAATCTTACTGTGTCTTTTACTTTTCTATCTCCGCAATTATAATTGTTTTTATTATAATTAGAAGTAAAATACACAAACTTTAATTCCTAATTACTTGATAGCAATCCTATAGTGTTTGGTTAAGTACGAACCTATTATCAAGTAATCATACTTCGTTGTTGTATTGTCTCGATCTTGTATCCATAGTCAATCATGCAAGTTATCTTGTTGTCGTATTGTCTCGATCTCGTATCCATAGACGATCACACGAAGTGTGAACCGATTCGTTGTATTGTCTCGAATCAGTCCATAGACAATCACTTTCGTAGAAAGAACTTATAGGTGGAAAAATTTTAGATTGAGGTATATTTGGATACCCTAATCTTTTCAAAACGGATTTCGCAACTGACTAATTTTGGATACAACGACGTAAAGAAAAAACATAAAATAAAAATAAATAAGGAAGAGTAAACATGTATTCGCTGCCAAATGTATTCTTGATGGTACTTAGATTATGAACCAACAATCGTGCTAACGCAAAATCGTATCTAATCAAATCCCCATCTCAATCTTCTACTAATAATTTTGTCTTTGCTTATATTTCTCAAAGAGTTTTCCTTCCAAGGTTTTTTCCTCCCTACTAATTTCTATGGGGTTCTTCCTAAAATTTTCCTCCCTCCTTGAACTCCAAAACTAATTCTCTATTTATATTCTTTCTCCATTAACTATAATCATATGATTAAATGATAACGATTTTAGGGCTCACATTAAAGTCCTAAATATTATTACTAACTTAATCAAAATCATTTTCATTAAATAAAATATCCTAATACTATTTGATATCATTTTTCATGCACGTGAATGATACTCCCTTTGTTTTTGGAAAAAAGATACTTTCACTTTTTAATTTTAGCCTAAAAATATGTCAAAATGAAAAAATGAAAGTATCTTTTTTCCAGAAACGGAGGGAGTACCATTTAATTTCTAAGATTTTGGTCAAAGAGAAATGCTCGGGAACAAAGCAGAAAAAAAAATGTCGACACTTACCTTTTGTGAGGTGCAGCTACGATGTGGCCGGGCCACATACTTCAAGTATATGACCCTCTTTAAATGCTGACACGTCGTATAAAGTAGGAAACCAGTTTTGTTACCTAACTGTTTTTCTTTTTTCTATTTTTAACTTCCTACTTTTTCTCAAAAACTGAAACAATTACGAGGATTTGGAGGGGATAGGTTTTTTAGTTAAATAGGTGTCAGAAAATGAAAAGGAGCCACATACAAAATGGATATGGCCCGACCACATCGTAGTCGGGGCGCCTTTTGTGACTGCTAACTCATTGGCATTTTATGTGGACGTCTAGGCTAGAATTGTTTATGACGTGGAATGTTGGGTGGACTTAATAGCCAATGGTGCAGTAGGCATTTAACTTGGGCCTTAACAGACTTAAAAGTGGTTGCCACTACATCTTGGGCTAGGATGATTTTTAAGTGGGAAAGTTTAATTTATCACTATAAGCATAACGGGCTTCTATTAATTGTAAAGATATCTTGGATTTTAGACTCAGGTTGAGCTTCCCATATAGACCATTTCAGGATACGATTTTGCGGCATATTTTTGTGACCGTGCAAAATTGGGGTGCCTACATTGTTAGAGCACTGCTCGGTCGATGTCTCAAACGTTGCTATCTCAAGATTGTTTGTCAAGTTTAGTTGCCAAAACTATAAGTCTTGATTTCTAGTCTACTTAGCTAAGTCTCGGACTAGGATAGAAAGTGTAGTTGAGCTATAGACTCCACGGTGTTCATCATGTAAAGACGAAGAACTACTCAAGGAACTGGTGGATCTTCATCGACAAAAAGGTATGTGGAGACTTGAACTTATCTATCACTCAAAAGTCTATCTACTCTATCTCCTATCTTGAGACAAAAGTCGTATTCCTATATACACTTCGATTATACACATTTGCTATTTCAAGCCGAGTTTATCTCGCTTATCTATTTCTCGAAATATGTGTTGATAAGTTTTCGCTTTGGCCAAGTTCATCTTTACTCATGACGAAAGTCATGTTAGTTATTTCATTCTCTTGAAAATCGCTTTGATGAAAAATAGTGTGTGAATAACCACTTGTTGATGGTGGTTTTTAGCTTAGGGTTAAAATCGTAAAACCTTGCAACTTATGTGACGTCACTTTGCAAGGAAACGATGCCGTGAGTGCTAACCTCTCCACCGACATATTTATTGAGCCGTTCAATATATCTACATGAAATTTATCCAGACTGGCGAATATAACAACCTTCCCAGATGTCCTGTAAATTTTGGTGCCTTGCCTATATTTAAGTTCCTTTGAATGCCTTTCATGTTATGTTCTCCGGCTGAACCCTTAATGTTGATATGGCATGAAGATTTGTGTTCACTCACAGCAGAGTAGCACGAATCTCCAAATATCAAGGATAAGATCTTTGCATAAGGTATTCAATCAGAAAAGCATGTTGCTCTCTGGCAATGAACTTAAAAGAACTCTTGTCAACACATAGAATTCAATCAATTGTCCTGACTAACTTGCAGAAGTTAGGGTTTCACGCCTCGCGCAGTATACCAGACCTTGCTTGTCAAAATTAAGCCTAGGAAAACTAGGTAATTAATCCGCCATGGATTAGCAGGTGCAAAACCTCGCCCAGAATCAGAAAAACAGGGAGCCGCAGCAGCAAAGGGAGGCATGGCCATGCTTTAGGCCAGCTTGCGCCACGCCCCATCCTAACCCGGCCCTATTTCCCTCGAACAATCAGGTCGCTTTAAACTCGCCACGCGCACATAAGTTGTGGCTGGGCCCATGCTTGCCGGCCCCACTTCTCATCGACCAATTGGGTCGCTTTAAAGCCGCCACACTCTCGCCAGAAGTGTAGCCACGCCCATGCTTGGACGGCCCTCTTTTAATCGACCAATCAGGTCGCTCTAAAGCCGCCACACTCTCACCAGAAGTGTAGTCGCGCCTTATGTTTGTCCGACCCCCTTTTCGTGTCCAATCAAGTTGCTCTAAACTTGCCACCATACATTAAAGGCCAAACGCACCCTGTCGCGCCACCATACTAACTGGCAAGCCAAACGCGCCCTGCCACGACAACATATTGATCGGCATGCCAACATGCAACTCTACCGCGGTAACATGCCAACATGCCACTCTACCGCGGTAACATGCCAACATGCCACTCTACCGCGGTAACATGCCACTCTACCGCGGTAACATGCCAACATGCCACTCTACCGCGGTAACATGCCATTTCGTGGCAACCTTCCATAAATAGCCACCTCACGGCAATTCCTACTCCTGTGGCCGTTTCCACACTACGGCCTTGCCATAGTTCCTTTGGAATAGCCATGGCGCCATTCGCACAAAAGTATCGCCACGCCGAGGCCGCATGCCACACGCACCAATTAGGGTTTCGACATGCCAAACCCTAATTTGGGCAAGTTGCTACCAAAGCCAAATAATGTTTCCCAGAGCAATGGTATTGATGTGGCAACATGGCCAATGTTTCCAGGCCACATGTGGGTCCAACACCACGGCGCCAAACCCTAGCATTGGCCATGGCGCCAAACCCTAGCCTTGGACATGCCACCAAGCCCTAACTTTGGCCACAGAGCCAAATCTTAGCTTTGGCCGTGCTACAACGCCACAGGCGTGGCCATGCCACAACGCTATGCCACGGCTACTGGCACACCGCTATGCCACGGCTACTGGCACACCGCTATGCCACGGCTACTGGCACGGCTACTGGCACACCGCCATGCCACGACTACTGGCACGCCGCCATGCCACGGCTACGCCATTGGCATGCTGATATGCCACGGCTAAGCCACTGGCATGCCACTGGCATGCCACTAGCATGCCGCTATGCCAATGGCGCCACTCTGCTATACAACAAGATGCGGCCATAATCAATGGTCATCCTTCCTCATGAGATTCAATCTCGGCCATCCAACCTCGCCACCAAACTGACAGACTTGTGGTGGGTTTCAGGCGACCAGATGCCTAAATATAGTGGCCATGGCTACGCCAGGCGCCACTTGCATCAACGTGCCACTGGCATGCACGATCCATGCCAACCATGCTACATTGCCATTGGTATACACCAAATCGCCACTACGCCATTATCAGGCGCCAATACAAGGTAGCCATAATCAACGGCTACCCTCCTTCATGAGATGAGATCTCAGCCACTGAAGTTCGCCACCGAAATGACAAACTTGTGGCAAGTTTTAGGAGACTAACCAAAACGACCCTAATAGCCTTACATGCTATTTTCCTGCGGTAAGTCCCTTGACTTTGACTTACCACACGTAGCAAAGTGCTACACGTTTTCCACGAAAACACTCGAGACATCAAACATGTCACAAATAGGGCTGTCAACGGTACTAAACGTAACGGATATTGGCTCTGCCGCTGCCGTTGCCATTAAAATTATCGGTTAACCGATATCCGTTAAGTTCCGACGGAAATCTGAAATTCAATTCCATTACCGTTACGTTGGAATTACCGGATAACGGATATTTTTCCGATAATTTCCGTTATCAAACTCTACAGCTGCACCACCATCTTCAGTGAAGATTCTTCACAACCATTTCAGTTCATCAACACCACAATTTCATGTAACTGCAGCTGCAATTAGCACCACCATATCCCTGTAACCATTCATCTAACATCATTAGACCACAACATACCCATTTGAATCATCTTTTCCATTAATCAAGCATAACAACAAAACCATCTTCTATGCAAATCGATCTAGATTTGATTCCGACAAGCAATTTCTTTCTTGTTTTCTCAATTTCTTGTTGTAAAATCGAATTGGAAACAAACCCATCTCTGATTTCTTCTGAAACCTCATATATTCATCAATTTTTGTAACCCATATGAACATCTACAACAACAACTTCTTCTTCTTCTTATTCCTCCCTAATTCGAAATTAACATCATCAATTCAAAATATGCGTTCTCGAATTCACAATCAAACCCAACTCTCCACTAAATCAAACCAAACTCTCCACCAAATCCTAGTTTCACAAATCAATTCCAACACCCTAAATTAATCTTCAAAATCTTAATTAATACAAAATTTAATTTCAGAAATAAAAATAACTAGACATGATATATTAGGAGATGATGGTAGTATTGGGATTATGAGACGAAATAGATGAAGAAGAGGAACATTCAGCTGAAGAAGAGATGATGGATAGATAAGTTTTCTATCGGGAGTAAAGATATGAACGAGGAAGAGAATGGATAGGTAAGTTTTCTCTCGGGTATAGGAATAAGGCTAACGGAAATAGCCCAACCAGTACCGTTACGTTCGGATAAAATTAACTGCTACATTATCGGTTACGGCTAACGGATAGCGGATATAACGGAACTAAACCTAACGGAAACCGGGTAATCGGATTCGGCTAACGGATATCCATTGAAAGGCCTAGTCACAAATTGGGGGATGCTCATCAGGGTATTGGTCTGGCGGTTTACAGCGTGCGGCATGCGATGCGCCCGTTACAAGAAAGTGTCATGAAGTAGTACAATTAGTGGTGGTAAAAGTAACGGTGTAAACAATTCATTTCCTTCATCATGGAAGCGTAATGACTGATGGTTACACGGATTCACTTCCTTTATCATGGAAGCATAACGTCTGACAGCAACACGTTACTATATTCTTCAACCACTCAATCGTTTCCACTTCCTACGAGACCAGGGTACGTTTCAATATGGCTTGTATAAATAGGCTTCACCTATTTTCACCAAACAACAAGTTTTGGTCGGCAACAATACAGTATCTAGAAATCACCTGGTAGCTTTCCATTCTACTAACCAGTTCTACTTTCAGATACAAGTCATAAACAACCACACCTTCAGAATCAACGATTCTGGTCTCAACACTTTCCTCGCTTCCCTCCTTAAGACCAACCCTTATCCTTCACGTTGTGACCGAAGCAAGCATGGAATGACCGTTTCTTGGTTTAGGCCAGGATTGTACAGATTGAACTCTCGAATCAAAGTACTCCCGTGCAGTGCATTGTTTAGGGTTTAGATCGTTTCTCATCCACACACCCAAAATCCGCATAAACGATTTTCACCCACAAACAATTGGCGACCACAGTGGGAGATTAATCTCTCGGTTACAATATCGATTTCCAATTCCCAATTTCATTTTTCAACCCCGATCTCAAGATGGTGGAACTCAGGTCCGGATCAGGCTAG
This sequence comes from Papaver somniferum, assembly GCF_003573695.1. Classification (NCBI taxonomy): domain Eukaryota; kingdom Viridiplantae; phylum Streptophyta; class Magnoliopsida; order Ranunculales; family Papaveraceae; genus Papaver; species Papaver somniferum. The sequence goes on from NC_039366.1 coordinate 174,971,768, forward strand.
TTGTTCTAGCTTCATTCGTAACTGTAACCAACATATGAGTTGGAGGCTGAACTTCACACTCTAACCTGTAAGAAAGTAAAGAATCTAAAAATTTGTGGGTGCTACTCGTATCCACTAAGATTGCAATCTATTGTTTCTTAAAATAACCAGGTTTAAGAATGGTATCAGCACTTACATAACCTGTGAGAGCATGTAGAGAAATTCCCATATCAGATTCTACCAGAACCTCGGGTGTAGTGTCTTCCACTGATGGTACATGATAAGAATCTTCTTCTTCTTCAGCCAACACCATAAAAAGTTGTTGTGTTTTGCATCTGTGACCTGGTTGATACTTGTCATCATAGTTGTAACAAAGGCCTCTTGCTCTCCTTTGATTTTCTTGTTCTTGTGTTAGCCGTCGTATTGGAGGAATATAAGGGGTTTTTGGAAGAGCGGTAGGAGTGGGTGAAGAAGGAATTTGTGGGTTTAATATAGGTGTACTGCTAGTTGTTGTTGGCTCTTGTATAGCTGGAGAAAATTTTGAAAAATAAGAAAAAGTCCTTGATGATGTATATGAAGAGAGGCTTTGGAAGGATGTTGTTGAAACGTAAGAGTACTTTGTTGGAGTCTATCTAGGTAAAAGGCTTGAGAGGGTGTTGTAGGTTTATGCATCTCGACAGAGTTTCGTATTACATCCTTTAATCCACTGATAATACTCATCAGAAAATATTCCTCAGTAAGGTGGGGTTTTTTACTCAGCATTAAAGCTTTAAGTTATTCAAATTTCTCATAATATTCCTCAAAATTATTCAATTGAGGCAATTTATTAAAACATCCAATGTAATTATCATTGGCTAGATCTTCAAATATCCCAAAAATAACATCAACCAAAAATAAGCCAAGGGATAAAAACTTTACCAGTACGAAAGTCTGAGTACCAAGAATCAGCTTTCCCTTATAGGTACATAGAAGCAAACTCAGGTCTTTTTACCTCCTCCAATTTGTTGATCTGAAAAAACCTCTCACATTTACGGATCCAGCTCCTTAGTTAGCCACCAGTGAATCTCGGAAAATCCAACTAAAGGGTTTTGAAGTGATGATTAGAGTGAACACCAGGATGTAAGATATTTCGTGAGTGAAATGTTTATCCATAAGATGGTGATGGTGTTGAAATGAAAGGAGTAGGATATCTATGAGCGTATCAAACTTAGTTCAGTTTTCTCCAGATATACAGACAAGTTTGGATAACATATCATCATGTGCGTTAGCTTCATAAATACAAGATAGAGAGTCACGGGTATGATTATCTGCTAGATTTTTCAGAAGATTGTTCAGCTCTCTTATTGTAGCATCAACATTTTTAATTGTCGGACCGCTGATCATTTCTAAATAAAAGAAAAACCCACCGGGTAATACCAATTGTGATGAACTGAGATAGTACACAAAGGGTAGATGATTGATAGTAACTCTACACTCCAAAAATGCAGCCGAATTCATATTATTCTTGTGAAAACTACAGGGAGACCCATTCTTACACATTTCCCTACTGTGAAACCCACCCCCACAAAATCTCATTGGAGCACCCAAAAGAGGCCAACAAATTATTCGCAGGCCCAGAGTTTTCAAAATTCGTTTATTTTCTTTTTTATTTCCCAGTTTAGCCTCAGTTTCAGTTTCAGTTTTAGAGATTTAGGCGCAGAGATTCAGATTCAGAGATTCAGTTTCTGAGAGATTGAGAAGGAGATAGAATACGATCGAGAGCGAGAGCTGAGAGATTGAACTATCGATAGATGAGAAGGAGCTGATTGAGATATTCGATTTACTCAGAAAAGATAATTCAAGCTTTAGCCTCACTTGTTCTGATCGAGAGATTGATTATCGAGAATTGTCCTTGATTACCGAGATTTAATTTACTCAGCAAAGCTTCAGGTTCGTTCGTTTTTATTCCAATCTTGATTCTGATTTTTGTTTAATCTTGATTCGATTCTATGTGTTAGTTTCTGTAAGATTATGATCTATTATTTTAGGTTTTTGAAGCTTAATTTAGTTTTACGAATCGTTTTTTAGATCTTTTAAGCTTGTTTTTGAATTTTTGTTTATTTTCTAGGTTTTGAATTTGTTAACATCAATGTAGATCTTTTCGATTCAATTTTTTTGTTTCGATTTCATGTTCCGATGTTGACATACCAATTTACTAGGTTTTGCTTCTGTTCTGTTGGATTTTTTATTTGATTTGTTTTTCCATTCTTATTTTTAATATGTTATCTGTTATTGATTTTGATATCCTGTTGATTTCTCAATGGATTATGGTTAATGTAGATTGTTTGCTGTTGTTGATTTGATCTTTTAATTTTGAGTAAGAATTTTTGTGAAGCAATATGCAGGATAGATATGTTTGGTTTTTTCTGTTTGTGTTTTGCAGGGTGAAAATGCATGTTGGTAGTGCACTAGCTGTTATTCACTACTTCAGTGAATTCTTAGCACATCCTGTTGATGTCAACACAACTTTGGAGTCTTTGAAGACAGCCGTTTGCCAGAAGTGGACTCGTTTATTACCGCATCATGTCAGATTTTCCTTTAATGATGGAAATAAGTTTGTGCGAGTTGATTCTGATATTCTGCTTCAGTATTTTGTATCTCGTTGCCACTGTAAAGGTCAGAAGAGCTTTGATTCACTTGTCGAAGTTGGCTGTAATTCTTCCAGAAGTCGTAGTAGAGCTTCAAGTAGTCGTGTAATAGAACCTGAACCCGAACAAGCTATGGTGAATTTCCTTGAAGATGGTTCTATGCCTGTTAACAAGGTTCTTAGAACTGAAGGTTGGGATAAATTACTTGGTGAAGTTGGTAAAGTGTTTTTTGGAGGTGTAGCAGAGGTACGTATCGTAGTGAAGAAATACGAGTTAAAAGCTGGGCGTGTTCTTGTATATAAGAAGGATGAACCTAGCAGGTTCTATGCAAAATGCTCAAAAGAAAAATGCCCTTGGGAGTATGAGGTTTGTGCTGTTGATGTTGAAAACAGGATGCTTAAGGTTAAGAAATATGAGAGCAGTCATACCTGTGGTGTTGGAACTGAAAGGCTTTTCCACAGGCTCAGTAGTAAATTTGTTTCTAGTCTGATCAAGGATGAAATACGAAGTGATCCGAGTTTCAAAGCATCTTATTTGGCAAAGTTTTTCAAAACTAGCTACGGGATCAATGTGAAATACTACCAAGCTTACAACGGAAGAGAGAAAGTGTATGAGGATATATTTGGTGATGAAGCATGTCGTATTCGCATTTGTCATGGTATGTAGATTCCATTCGCAGCACAAATCCTGGGAGTTGGATTGATTTTTAAGTTCAAACGGATGAACCTGAAGCGAACGAGGATAGTTCAACTGAATCAGAAGATGAGGCACCTTCAAATAAGTTTGTGCGTATTTTTATTGCTTTCGAGGCATGCATCCATGGTTACCGTTACCTTCGCCCCATGGTTTATGTCGATGCTACCTTTCTTACATGGACATATAGAGGATGCCTCATGGCTGCAACCGCTATCAATGCTGAAAATGGTAATTTTTCTGATAATGCATCCTTTTTATATATGTGCATAATGTCTCATGCGTTATTTATTTTTGCTTCATAATGTCTTATGCATTATTTTTTTCACTTTTCTGGTTATGCATCATTTCTGTTTTAGATGCATAAGACATTATACATTTTTTGTTTCAGCTGCATAATGTCTTGTGCATTATGGTTTTCACTTATTGATTTTATGCATCCTTTTTATGCACATGCATAATGTCTTATGCATCATTTAGTTTAGATGCATAAGACATTATGCATTATTTGTTTTCACTTTTCTGGTTATGCATCATTTATGTTTAGATGCATAAGACATTATACATTTTTTGTTTTTTCTGCATAATGTCTTATGCATCATTTAGTTTAGATGCATGAGCCATTATGCATTTTTTTAGCTGCACATACTTCATGTAGACGCTGGCTTGATTTTATATTTTTTTTCTGTGCAGGCTTCTTCCCACTAGCCATGGCCCTGGTACCTGGTGAAGATAATGATAACTGGGAATGGTTCATGAGGAATTTGAGTAATGTTCTTGATCATGATCAAAGGCCAATCACATTTTTATCTGATCGTGCAGAAGGATTAAAGAGAGGATTCCATTTTACTTTCCTGGAGCCTTCCATAGTTTCTGCTATTATCATCTTAAGATGAACTTACCTATTAATGCATCTGACGAAAGGTATGGTGCCGTTATTGATTCATTTCAAGTTGTTGTGTATGCTCTTAGTACCGAAGGTTTCCAAACTACCATCGCTACTATTAGGGGTCTTGGTTGTGGTTGGGTTGCCGACTATATTGAAGATATCCCTCCAGAGAAGTGGTCAAATGCCTTTTTCCAGGGTTGTAGGTATGGTAGGTGTGAGTGGGGAAAAACGATTTGTTGGTTTTTACGGAATTGAAGAGTCGACCGTGTGGAGACTCCTTGAACCGAGAAAAATGTTGAACCTCACACAGATGCACTGCAAGAAGGGAGTGCTTTAAGTTCAAGAGATCAATCTGTAAGACCCCGGCCTAAACCAAGAACAATGGCCGTTCCGAAGTCAATTCGGTCACAAGAGAGGATGGGTTGATCTGTAGGAGGGAAGCTGAGAAATGCGTGAGATCAATGGTTATCTGAGATTGTAGGCGTGTTGTGAATTCAGCGTTAAAATGCTCTGAATGATTGAATTTTGCTCAATTGAGAGTAATTTCTGTGGGTTCGTGTAGACAAAAGATTGTCTGTATGAACTTTTGATGAGAAATTGCTCGTTTTGGCGAATGTTGTTCGAATGTTCGGAAACTTCTGTCTTTTCAATCAGGATTCAGAGACATTTTATAATGCCGTAGTTGAAAACACCATGATCCCATGAAGTGTGACAGTTGCTGGAATCAGAGAGTGGGAAATGGAGAAATCGTGTTAAAACCAATTACTCATCATGCGGAGACTTGGTTAACTTTCCACTCACTACTTTGCTGACTCTTACAACTGATTGCACGACTTGCTCACATTCTCATCGTGGGTGAACACACGTGCCGTAGACCGCCATACCAAAACCCTAGTTAGTATCCCCCCATGTGTCACGATTGAAATCTCGTGATTGTAGAGTCAGTTGCTGACTTTATGGGATGATGAGTCCATGTATTGCTGAGTTGAACATGATTAGCAAATGTTTCGAAACTCATGAATTTAATGTATCTGCTGAGACGAGGTATCATCATAACCTAAGACGCGCAAAATTGTGTTGCTAAATTGTTGAATATTGATAGTTGAACCAATATTATTTGGTTTGAGCAAATATTGCTAGTCTGAGCGAATATTTCCAACTGAGTAAATATTGCCGGTTCGAGCGAATATTGCTAGTTCGAGCAAATATTGCTAGTTTGAACAAATATTGTTCTTTTGATGAATTGTTGGTAGCTGGACCAAATAAAATATTAATTTAAGTTACTGACTGCTGAGTCGAGCAAAATAAATACGAATGTTAATCATGGAATCAACATAAAATTATCAGAGTGTTCGAATCTGCTCAGATCACGTTTCTGCAGAGTTCTGGATTCAAAACCTTAATTTTACCGAGATGATGATTTACTGCAAATCATATAGGACCGGCTACATGGGATGACGGGTTCACCATATAACGCCTAAATGCTCGAATGAGCAAAAATACCAAAGTCTCTTGAGGACCAGTTGGTGAAAGAATGATTAAATCAACATTTAATCATTTACTGAAATAATGCTCATGTGAGCGACAAATCATAAAACCTGATGTAGAAAATATGAGGGACCGACCAAGAGGTCATGAGACCGGCTCTTGGTGGTCGTGGGAACAGTAGATGGTCGTTTGAGTGAACTTCCAATTGTTTGGAAAGAGTTCGAACCTAATATGAGCAACTGAGCAAATTAGGTTAAAATCATTAAAACATGCGGGACCAGCTGTTTGCAAGCCTCATGGTCACCCTTGGTCGGTCAAGGGGATGTGCCCGTGTCACCATGATGTTCGTGCTTTAGTCCTGAGAATTTTGATATTTTCTGGTGCACGTTTGAGCAACATTTGGAGAAAATATGAAAAATCCATGGTTTTGCTGAAACTGGGAAAAATACATGAGATGATGAAAATTATAAATAAACAAGGAATCACAAGGTGTGGGACCGGCCACGGCTAGGGAATGGCCGGCCAGCTGACACGCGGTCCCACATACTTTTCCTAGTTTTATGTGATTTTTTGTATTTTTCTCTGATTTAAGGAAATTCCATGAAACTGGAGAGTTTGGCGAAATTAGGGAACTTCCATGAGATGAGAGACATAAATTAAAATATAAAATAGGGAATGGGAGTGTGGGCCGGCAATGGCCGTGGCATGGCCGGCCGGCCAATGGGCGCGGGTCCCAAGTCACTATTCCCAATTTTATGTAATTTTGATGATTTTAGATAATTTTCATAAAATTAAAGGGATTTGTTGAAAACCAAGATATTTTGTTGAAATCAGGGAGTTTACATGAAATCAGGAAACAAAATACCAAATAATAATAAAATAATCGGTGTGTGGGACCGGCTAGGATATAGCCGGCCCGGCTAGATCCCGGTCCCACAAGTTTTACTTATTTTTTAATATTTTTCATGATTTTAGAGAAAATACATGAAATTAGGTAATTTTAGGGAAAATTCATAAAATCAAGGAATTTTCATAATTTGAGAAGGAATAATAAAATAATGGGACATGAGGTGTGGGACCGGCCACGACCAAGGCATGACCGGCCGGCCGACGGTCCCGCGACACCTTTCCCTAATTTTATTATTTTTGATAAAATCATGTGATTTAGATAAAAATACATGAAATTATGTAATTTTCATGATTTTAGGGAAAATTCATAAAATCAAGGAATTTTCATAATTTGAGAAGAATAATAAAATAATGGGACGTGAGTGTGGGACCGGCCACGGCCAAGACATGGCCGGCTGGTGCTCGGTCCCGCGACACCTTTCCCTAATTTTATTATTTTTGATAAAATCATGTGATATAGATAATTTCTTTGAAATAAAGGAAATTTTCTCGAACAAGAGGATTTTCATGAGAACGTGAAGATAGTAAAAATATGATAAAATATAAAATTGGGCGCGGGACTAGTCACGGCATGACTGGCCGGCTAGTGATCCTAGTCCCCTGGCGCTTTTGCTTAATATTTTATTATTATTATTTTCCCTTCCTATTTTGCATAGGTTCCTCGTTCGTTCGTATTTTTGAAATGCTCGTTCGTGCATTCAAAATGCTGGTATGTGCATTATCCGCTAATTACACTTGCACCATTTTTGTCAGGGCTTGTTCGATGCCCAGATGCCTGTTTCGTTGAATATTTATTACTAACCTGTGAAATTCTGCTGGGAAGAACCACAGATTGAAGAAACGAAATATAACGAGGAATCGTAGAATATTGATGGATATTCAGGCGATTGATTGACGACTCGTAGAATATTGCTGGATATTCAGGAGATAGCTCGTAGAATATTGCTGGATATTCAGACAATTTAAGATAATTAACTGTTGGATCTATACTAGAAGGGCTTCCTGTCTAGGAGCATTAATTATCTGAGGGTTGAGCAATATGAACTTGATGGAGTGTCATATTCCTCTTGCATAGTCGGGGAAAACTTGGTTACATCCAGAAGACGTTGTCGCTCTATACTAGCAGACATGTTGTCTAGGAGCCTCCCAATCTTTCGATTCTATACAGTATGAGATGTGCCATGGCCTCAGCTGAGAGACTACACATCTACATCTTCTCTGAGAGACTTTCTCCATCAGAGGTGGCATGAGCTTTCATGCATAGAGACATGAGTCTCGATACTCATCTGACTGCCGGATCCGGAGTAATTACTGAAATTGCTCAGTATTCATGAGATGTGTCGTGGCCTCAGCTGAGAGACTACACATCTACATGTACTCTGAGAGACAACCTTCTCAGTCAGAGATTTTATGGCATGAGCTTTCATGCTTTGATGACAGACATGAGCCTAAATACTCATCCGGTTGCCGAATCTGGAGTATAGTTTTACAATTCTACCCTTTGTCGAAAATCCACCATCTACATTAAGTCCCATGCTTACTGAGGAATAATCATGTTCCTCAGTCAGCATTGAATGGTGATTTTCAAGGTACAGAAAAGAATAAGTAATTGAACTTAGTCATAAGATAAGATATTACCGGATTTCGACTGAATGAGCAAACCATGGTTTGATCGGAAACCTCTGTGGCATAATAGAACATCATCCAGTAAACATAAATTGATGTAGAACCGCTGGTTCGATGGTGGAACCTTGGTTGGTTTAGGATTCACGGTCCGGGACCAAAAGGAAATCCTTAAGGAATTAGGTTTTGGAAATAAAATTAGGTATAAAAGGGAATTAATCCTCTTTTTTTTTTCTCTCGCGTCTACCACCTCCTTCATCTCCCTCACGTTCGTGTATCAGGAGCAGCAGGAGATTTTCTGCCGGAGTTGCCGCCGGCCCGTCAGGTGAGTCGATTTTTTTTCCAGAGTTTGCTGATTTCATGAGTTTTTCATGCTTTCACCATGTCAAAATTCTATACATGTGTATATGTTGATGTGAGTTTTGTAGAAAAACCCTTGTTTTATCAAACGTATGTTCGTTCGATCATTAGTTTTGAAAACTAATAAAAATCCCTGATTTATGAGAGATTTCTTTATATATGTGGACTTAGGTCCAATGATAAAACTTAGTGTATGAGCTTTCATGCGAACCAATATTTTACCTTAATAGATGTGATCCTTCACAAAACCGAAATAAACCCCGTTTTAGAGGATAATGCTCGTTTGAGGTAAATAGACATATATATTTTTATGTATGTAAATTTATGTCCAGTGATAAAACTTTATTTAATATGAGCTTTCATGAGAATTAGTATTTTATCACAATATGTGTGAGCTTTCACAAAACTAGCATAAACCTTCATTTTTTTTAATAAAACACTAATACGAAGGAAAATAGATTTTTCTTTAATATATATGTAGCCGTCACATATTTTATGTGAAACATGATGACATATTATATTCACATGGATTTTTTCTTATCAGATAAATTCTGAAAATTTATATGAACAAATTGCATTAATTATTGATTTATAAAATCAAGACATGGGTTTTGAGTAACCTTCAAACTAGACAACTTATTTATGATGAAGTCATGTCTTATTGTAAATTTCATAGTTCAGTTGTGTGAATGTTCATGTTATGAAAATTATGTATATGATTTTATGAGAAAATCATTTTCCATGAACTAATGAAGTTTTGTTCGTTATTGCAGATTTCAAGGAACGAATTGATTTCGTGTGTTAACTCTTGTATTGCAACCACTATTGTTAGTGAAATTGAAAGAGGTAAGATTCAAGAATTACCATTTTGTGGTGAATTTATCTGCATGTCGATAACTCCATGCTCCTGGTTTCAGAAAATGTCGGCTTCCAGCAGTCGTAGTTATTCCTCCGGTTCTAACGAAGATCCCAAAGCTCCCATAGCTAAGTCGAGAGCCAAGGTAATTCGCGATGAGGGAGCAAAGCCCATCGTACCCTTGAATGAGCGGAGAGTTACTTTTTCCGAACTCAGGAAAAGAAAAGCCGAAGACGATGAGAAAGATGGTCGTCAGCGCAAAAAGGATCGAATCTGGCGCAAAATACATAGAGCTGAGGAAAAACGCCAATTCTTGGATGGGGTACCCTCTGATTCTGATGCTGATGTTCCTGAAGAAGAAACCACTTGGGTTTGCCCTGATCAGTGTGCCAGAGAACTCGAAATTCCCATGGAGCAGATTGACACTGAAGCTAAAGCGGAAGAAGATTCAGATTCAGATGATGATTTTTATGCTCATCCAGACGTCACCAATAGTCATGATAGTGATTCCGAAGAAGAGGATTTCGAGAAGGATAGTGATGAAGACTCTGAGAAGGACAGTGATGATGAATCTGACAACTCAGATGGATCTGACGAGTAGCTTGACTTTCGATCTCTTTTTCTTTTTTGTATTTGAATACTCTCAATCTTCATAGTAGATGTCTTCATTCGAACAATTTTATTGAAGTATTTAGGTATTCCTTTCGAACGAGAGATTTTATTAACGTGAGTTCTTATTGATTGAATTAAGAAAACCGAGCCAATCTTCATGCCGAACTCATTGTAATCTCCCTTAACTCTTGTGGTTCTTCGTCTTATGAAAATATCCAAACATAAGTTGTATAGTACATGGGGCCGTGTGACTTTCCGATCACAATTAACCTTGGTCACTCCCCAGTGTACTATTTTACTCCGCATCTCCAGTTTGACCTTGTTCAAGACTTAGGGTTTCAGTAAATCTCATAACTGAATCGGAGATAAGTGCCTGCCGTATCTTGTATATATATTAGTAGATTTAGGGTTTATCACTTGCGCCAATATTCCCTCCATTCCTAAGTTAGTTTCATCACAGAAGAAATTTCGATCACCATATCTCTCATATCATGTCTGCTGATAATACTTCTTCTCAAAACGGACTTCAGTCGAAACATGGAGTAGAAGCGCCCATCTTGGTAAGTTGCACATCTTTTCCATCTCGTTCAGTTGAGGTTACTGATCGTAGAAGATGATTTGTTGCAGGATAACCAGAAGAATCTTTCTTCTCACAATTCAAGGCCCAAGCGGACTGCTAGAACTCCTGCCCGGCATAGGTCGGCTCCTGCTGAGACTGGATCATCTGTAAGCAATCTTATAATCCTTGAAATTTTACCATGTCTAATTCAGGCAAAATTAAACACTTCCTCGTTCATCACAGGCGGATGTTCGTGTCGTTGTTGATGCTAGAAGGAGAAGGATTGGAAAGTCCATGACTGTGGTCGAGGTTGAAGATAGTAGCAATCAAGCATGTGAAGATTCTGCAGAATCCGTGGAGACAGAAGATGGTGTTCATGCCCGTGAATACCCGACAACTGGGCTCTTGTTTGAAGCTCCATTGATTAACACTTTCCCAGATAATGAGGTGGTTGGTGGATTCGTCATTCCCAAGTGCCATGCACCTATGTATACTAAGATATGGAAAAAGTATGGGCATATTGCCACTACAGAAGTGTGGAAAGGTTTTCTACCCACCCTCCTGACTACAGTTGCAGGGCTGCTACCGATCATTGAAGAAATGAACCAAATGCACTTGCGAGACGTCAAGAATCAGGAACTACACAAGTGGGATGAGATGATTTCCAATTGCGAGATATTGTGATTCAATGTAAGCTGGCTTCGCCGTCGTCTTGAGATAATTAAGATCCATAAGGAGGCGGAGGCTGCTGATGCGATTTCCATGACCACTGCTTTATTGAAGGTGGAAAAGATACTGGCTTTGGAGTCAGCAAGGGTCGAGAAGGAGGTTGAGGATTTGAAGGCAAAGACTAGGATCTTCCAGAAGAAACTCGACAGGGTTTCCTACAGGGATTATCCATTGCTGGATGGTTTGCTCTGAGTGAATATTCAGGAGAGTTGAAATGTAGGTTTTTGACAAGGTAGAATAATCTGATAGCATGAGGATTTTTTGTTCAATTGATGAATATTTGATGAAAAAATGAGCATCTTGCATGCTCTTTGAAGGAAATAGATTACATTTGAGATGTATTTGAAATAAAGGTTAATTATCTGTTGTTGATCAAGCGTAATAGGCTTTGAGCCATTTGCCATTGATAAAATTTCCTTCCTTTCCTCCACCGATTGCTAAAATTTTGTAGTATCCACTAGACACCGCTTTGATGATAACATACGGCCCTTACCATTTCGGAGAGAATTTGGGAGCAGACATATCTTGTTGAATGTGCTTTGCCGTCTTTAATACCAAATCTCCTACTTGAAAAGTTCGGGGTTTTACCATTTTGTTGTAAGCCCTGGATATCCTCTGTTTATAAGCCTCCACGTAATTTTCTACTTTAGCTCTCCTTGATTCAAGCATGTCTAGTTCAACAACTCTTGACTTGGACACTTCAGCTTCATCCCATCGTATTCCACTAGCCGCTGCAATCCTTGCTGAAGGAATTTTTATCTCGTTGACGTTCCAATTGAGCTTCTCGGTGCAGTTCTGTAAGCTCACAAAGCCATGGGAAGTTGTTCATGCCACGATCGTGGATTGTCATGAATTTTTCGACTGATAATCCGGATCAAAGTTTTGTTGGTACTCTCTGCTTGGCCGTTTCCTTGGGGGTAGTATGGTGTGGAGAAGATCTGTTTAATCCCGTACTCCTTGAGCAATTTCTCGACATCTTGGTTGGCGAAAGGAGTCTCATTATCTGTGATGATATGTTTAGGGACGCCGAATCTACATATAACATGCTCCTTGATGAAGGCTGCAATAGTTACCCCTGTGGTACCTCTGAGCGGGATTGCTTCAACCCACTTAGTGAAATATTCAGTAGCTGTGATGATGTATTCATGCTGCTTTGAGGATGCTGGGTTGATCTTCCCGATGATATCAAGTCCCCAGCTATAGAAAGGCCATGGACTATTCACAGAGTGTAATGGAAGACAAGGGGTATGAATGAGATTACGGTGAATCTGGCATTTATGGAACTTCTGAACGTATGTGGCTGCATCATCTTTCATAGTCGGCCAGTAATATTTCTCGTGGATTTGGAGAAACAATTTCTTTTCCCCTGATGTTCTCCTTCATGAGTTTATTTCAGGACTGTCAGGATTTCATCTTCGGCTAGACATCTCAACAAGTCTCCTCCAAAGCTTTTGCGGTATAAGATTCCGTCAAGAAAAACAAATCTCTTAGCTATCTGTATGAGTTTGATTGCATCTTTCTTTTCTGGTGGCGATTTGTTGTCTTGAAGATATTCGATGTAAGGCTTCCTCCAGTCCCCGGTGTGAAGGAGTGTTAGCACTTCCAAATGATGAGGAGGTGTCTGACAATTAGGACAAGCTCCCTGCAAAGTCCTCGACTGTGTTTCCATGGAAGGCCAATAGTACCCGAGTCTCTTGAGTCTTCTATAAAGTGTTATTACCAGCGTCTGTCCGCACACTTCTTGATGTACACTTTCGATTTTCTCTTTCGCTTCTTCATCACCCAAGCATCGTGATAGAGAGGCATCGGGGTTGCGATTGTATAAGGCCCCATGAAGCAAGAAGAAGTTCTTAAGCTCTTTAAGGCTGATTGTCCCTTCTGTAATGGAGCTGCTCAGTTCATGAATGATAGGTGCTCTCCAGTCATTTGCTTGAGCTTCTTCAGTTTGATTAAGCCACGCAGATGATACAGTTCGTCTTTGCACTGTGATAGCTTTCTCTGACCCTTCGAATTGCAACTTGGAGGCAAGGATTTCTAAGCAATCAGCATGCCTGTTATTGATCCGACCAGTATGGGTGATGGTCGCGTCGGCGAAATGAGTCAGGAGTCGCTGTGCTTCAGCTCTGAATGGAGAAAGTGTTATTTCTTTGAGAGAGTACACCCCATTCATTTGATTAAATCGCAGCTTTAAATCTCCTTTGATATCCAGATGCATTGCTTCTTCTTGTTTAGATAAGGATAATCCTAGCAAGAAGGCTTCATACTCTGCTGAATTATTTGTACAGTGGAAATCCAGCTTGAATGAATGTGAGAATACCTCTCCTGATGGCGAGACCAAGACTATGCCTTCTCCTACGGTATCATTACCAGGAGTGGCGGATCCATCAAAATACAACAGCCATGTTTCCTCTTTAACGACTGAGATTCCTGGCAGTTCTCCTGGTACATCATCTTGTAACGTCGCAGAATCTTCTCCTGGGAAGGCCGCCAGTAAATATGCTACTTCTTGACCTTTGATTGCTTTGGGGGAACACATACTATGTCGAATTCTGACATCTGAAGCAGCCACTTCCCAGGTCTTCATATCAGAGCAGGTTTTGAGAGAAAAAACTTTATGGGATCAGCTTTGGATACAAACACGACTCTGTTGGAGAGTAAATAATGTCTGAATCTTTGCATTGCATGAGCTAACGCCAGGCATGCTCTTTTAGCTTTCGGGTATCTGAGTTGAGCATCCTTCATGGTTCGGCTGTAATAGTATATCGGATGCTCGACGCCTTCTTCATCTTTGTAGTTGCAGGAAATCCTACACTACACCCCTCATATGATTTCATTGTTGATCAACTCATTTTTTAGGTTTATCTTCTTAATTTTATTGATTCACTTTTGAATGTTCTTACAAGAAAGATAAAGAAGTCAAGAATGATCTCTGCACTAAACTTTCTCTCTCCTATTTACTTGTTTCTTACTCAAAAAAGATCTCTCCCTCCTTTACAACTCGAATGACTATTTATAAGGAAATACATAGTGGATGACAACTAATCTGTCCTTTATTTTCGGATATGGTTTGCGACATTCTCGCAACCTTACAAATGTTAATTTCGCAAGATCTCTAATTTTCGCAAGACTGTCACATCTTTCTCGTGATTTTAAATGACGTCATTTATTATATCATTTACGAAACTGTTCTGCGACGCTATTGTGCTGTACCATTGATAATTTCGCTGAGACATAATTGTTGCGAGAGAATGATGTGAGAAATGCCGCAGCTTCTTATCTTTTCATATTCCATATTTATCACACGTACTCTCTCTTCCATTTATTTCTTGACACGTCTTCTGTAACCGCTACTTTTCAACCGCTCACGTCTCTTTTTCTTAATGGTGTTTATTTCTTCGAGTAAAAAATTTTCTTTATATACTCTTCTCCCACCCTTTTTCCACTTTTCTTTTTACTTTCTCTTCTATTTTTATTCTCTCATCTCTGCAACTCTACTATTCTTCTGCAAATTCTGCTCCTGTAATTTTTTCTTCCTTCAATCCTTTTACTTTCCATACATTCCGATACTTTATATTCAAACATGGATCCAAGTGGTCATAGATATGAGAAGAATTTATTAGATGTCCAAAAAGATCTTGCTGATAAAGGTTTTATACTCTCCACCATTCCTGGTGAGAATGCCAAATCAATTCTTTTTGTCAAGTTTTTCTCTAATCAAAATTGTGATGGTCAATCAATAATAATTTCGCTAGGTCAGATTCTCGCAGGTCTCCCTATTCCTCTTTATAACCTAGATCTTCCTTTATTTTATGAAATTCTCGCTCATCCGGGATTTTCGCGAGCCATCTTCCAACTAAGTGGGGACTGCATCCGTCTGATGCTAGAGTTCGCTAATCGTGGTGATGGTAGAGGATCTCTTTACTCCAAAGAACTTAGGAATCCAAAATTCACAAACCTAGAAATAGTTGCTGAGAAGTATACAGTGGCGAATTTCTTTGAAAACTACGAACTTATCTCCATGAAGAAAGAGAATACTCGCTGGGGTATTCGATTAAGAAGGAAAGATAACATTGATGAAGCCAAAAATTTTATGCAAGATATTGACTGGCATTCTGGTAAAAACAAAACTCCTCTCCAATCCAAAGACGATAAATGGTGTGTGTTTCCTTTAATGCTAAAGGGACCCTACATTGCTGGATCAAACGTTCTTCCCGCGAATCTCGCTGCATATCAACCTTGGGTTTTCTCTTGGCCCGAGAATGAGAAAGAGGTATGTTTTTCCCCTTTAACTCATTTTATACTTCTTTATTGATTTTTACTATTTTGTTCGCTAACTCTTGCGACATTCCGCAGATCCAAAAACTAAAGGATAGTTATAACAAGACTGGGAAATCTAGTACTCTGTTAGCTCTTCGCTCATACACAGATGAGGTAAGAAATTTTCTCTTATGACTTTAAATAGTACTGTTACTTCCATGCTTCCATTTCTTATTTCTATCTGTGTGTGAAGATTATTGCTGAAGTAGAAGAATCTGCTGATGCTGCGAAGATTGGTGATAAAAGTAAAGGTGCTCTTCACAGGGAAAAATCAACTGGTCCTCCTCCAAAGAAAAGAAAAGTTCGTTATTCTTCTCCTTCAAATGTTCTTCCTAACGAAAATTCCGAAAGTGACAAGGATGATGAGGATAACGATGATCTTGCTGCAACTGAAGATTCTCCACCTGAATCTTCTATGGCTAAGCTTTCTGGCTTCTTTTCTGATTCTCTACAAGGAATGGGAGATAGCCAATTCGCAAATACCTGCAAATCTCTCGCTACCCTTTGTGATGTCCCTTTACTAGATGGTGATAGCTCTCTTCGTGGAGTTTCTAGATCAGTGACTCCCGACTTCTTGCATTCTCTCAATAGTCTGGTATACTTTTATTTCTTTTACTTCTTCATTGTTATAACTCAAAATCTCTTTCTATATTAATATTTTTTATTTCTTTTCGCAGGCTGGAAAAGCTTCTTTTGCGGTTGCCTCAGATCTAGAGAGAAGACGCGAAAATCTTGAAAAGAAGAATCTTCAATTTCGCAAAAAGAATGAAGAATTGGAAGCTGAAGTTAAAGGTCTCCGCGAGAAGAATAGACAAATAGAAATTGATTCTTCCTCTTATAAGAACAAAATTTCTAGTCTTCAACAAGCTAATAATCATCTTTACGGTATGTTACTTTTCTCCTTTCTCTTTATTCATTCATCTTGTTGTTTTATCTCTTTTAAATGATCCTTTTCGCAGACATTTATGGTCTTTCTGATGAAGCTACCCTTCTTCGTTCATTTCCTAATGCCTTGGATAATGATACCCTTCTTGAACGTCTTAACAATTCTTTAAATAGATTCTCAAATGATAGAATTTCATCTCTTTCTCTAAATGAACTTAGATCGAAATTTCGCCTCTTAGAAATTGATCATAGATCCAGTTTAGGCTTAGCCAACAGATTTAAGCGTCTCCTTATTGATTCCAAAGCGAAAACCAATGAGTTAAGAACTAAGATTAGAGGTCTCATAGATAATAAGGATCGTATCTCTGATCAAGGTGCCAAGGCTTTGGCGAAATTCCAAGAGGTTCTCCTTGAAGTTCAACTTGAGCGAGATGAAGCTAACCGCAAGAATATTGAACTCTGCGAAAGGGAAAATCAAATTCGTTCTCGTCTTATCATAAGTAGTGAAGATGAATTTATCTGGACTGCGAAAATTTTAGATGATGCTAGAAAAGATTTAGGCGTAAATGTTAGTCTCCAAGTTGAACATACAGCCTTGATTAGAGACATGATTTCTGACAGAGAAGGTTGCTAATTGCTCTTCTTTACTAATCTTTTGCTTCTTATGAATTTTCATCAAGTTAATAATTGGTTGTCTTTTTTTCGCAGATTCTAAAAATAGATATCGTGAAAAGATTGAAGAACTTGAAGCTGAAAAGCAGGAACTCGCAAAGAATCTTTCTTCTCGCAACGACAAGTATTCTAGATTGAAGAATCAAATCAAAATCACCGTTGAGAATTTTAAGAATGACGCTATGCATTTTCGCAATCAAACCATCCAGATGGTTTGTGATGATCATAATATCCCACATTCTGATTATCCTTGTCTTTTAGAAGAAATCCCACAGAATACTCCCAGTTTGATTATCTCTGATAGCGAAGCTGACGATGAAGAATCTGATAGTGATGGAAGTTCAGATGGTGATGAAGATTCTGATGAAGATGAAGAAGGAAACAAGTCTGATGAAGATAATGAAGGATTAACCAAGAAATAGTCTTTACTTCTTTCTTTGACTCTTTGTAATACTTGTATATTTATTCCTTCTTTCTGTATATTGTGTTTCTTCCATTTTAACCTGCGTAAATGAAAACAATTCTTCTTTGCAATACAGTTAATCAATACAATCATTAATTCTTGAATTTTTGAGTAAATCTATCATATGGAGATAAATAACATTTTCTAATTTCATACATTCCCATACTTGCCTCTGTTATTTGAATCCAAATGAGAGATTTCATAAAAAAATTCTTATTGTATAATTTCGCAATATTTTGCGAAGTGAATTTTGTTTCTTTCAAAATCTCATTCCTGTGTGGTCTTATTTTTCCTTCCTAAATAAAGGTCTTATTATGCCACCTCTTGTCATTGCGACAAAATCGCAGGACGTCCTTACATTTTCATGCAAAAACCCATTGATCTTGCCTTAACTTTTTCTTTTGTATTATGGCCTCCTCAGGAATGTTGCGATAATATGACAGGCCTAAATTTTCTTGCGAAAATAAAGCCTCATGACATTGCCGTCTTGCGACGAAATCGCAGGACGTCTTCGCACTTTCATGCGAAAACCCATTGATCTCGTCTTATCTTTTTCTTTTGTATTATTGACTCTTCAGGATTGTTGCACAAATATGACAAGCCTTAATATCCTTGCGAATAAAAATCCTTATGATGTTTGCGTCTTAAGACACTTATCAGCTCCCTAATGGAGGGTGCCGCCCTTATCTCCCCCTGGTTTCCCCTTCAAGGAGGCGTACTTCTACCGTACAAGGTTAGATCCTCCCATCCAGTCTTAACAACAACCACAACCAGTTGTTTTTGCAGCCTCTTTTCCCTTTTACCTATAGGGTTTATGGTTACGAGACTACACCCTAAGTGGGGTTTTCTTCAGGCCGAGTGCAGTATGATCCAAGACTTGTCAAGAATGGCAAGGACGCTTCAAACTCCCCCTGCACTCTTGACTCAACCGTGTACCTCGGCGCCTTGATCAGATTCTGCACTCCTTGGGAGAGTCCTTATTACCTTAGTCGCCCAACCTAAGTCATATGCTTAAGTTGAGAATCCAAGGTGCCTCTCCCTGATGGGCTTCATTTACCCCAAATCTCCGTGACTCAGGTTCCGGTGGCGGTGTATCCTTTCCCTGAATCATGCAATAGGTACCCCCTTATATGACGTAATTTAGGTCTTACATTTGCCTCTTGCGAAATTGTATTCGCGAACTAGGGTGTACGCCATAAAGGTTCGCCTCTTTCTCTTTTGTCATTCTTCTCTGATTATTTTCTGTAAAATGCATTATCTCTGCGAGAGTCTCGCAAGTCATTATATTGTATATGAACTACGCAATCTCAATTTTGTTGTTCAATCAAATGTATTTTTTGAGAATTTTACTTATTGCGAGATTATCGCAACAACTTAATCATTCATACATTTCTTGTTTTTATTACCTTTGGCATCCTCTGCTTCTTTATTATTTTCTGCTACTTCTTCCTTGGTAGTGGTATGTTCATCCTTTTTATTCTGAGCTAGCATTAATTTCGCAACATCTCTTCTCCTTTCTTTTCGATTGTATCCACTGATAGACGCATTTATGTGTCTATTTTGTTCTCAATGTCTGTATTGTTAGACTCGATTAAGTACTTATTGTGTTATTTTGTGTTCTTGTAGGAAATTTTAGAGAAATAAGCCCTTGCGGCGAAATAGGTTCAAAAAGCAGTGTTTTACACCCCGGAGAAATGTACCATAGGCATCCCAGAAATGCACCGGAAGCGTCCCAGAAATGTCCCGGAGGAACCCAGAAAAATTACTATTTCCACCTCAATTGATATTCGCACCCCAGCACTCTAGATAAGGTTTACAAATAATGTTTGAGAATCTGTATGATTGATAGTGAATTAAAGATAAAAGAGGACTTAAGAATTGAATAGAGTTTTGAAATATTTATCATTCAATTTTGCATAATAGTGGAATCTAGTGTCTTGGTTACCTCTCGCACCCATTGTTAATATTTTTTTTGTATATATATTTTAATTTTTAAATATAAAAATTCCATTTCCTTCACAAGTCTGAAACGAATCCTATTTACTACAATCACAATCAAAAACATTAATCATTTTGGCGCCGCTGCCGGGGAATCAAAGACTCACACCTCATCTATTCAATTCTTAAGTCCTCTTTTATCTTTAATTCACTATCAATCATACAGATTCTCAAACATTATTTGTAAACCTTAAGCATAGATTATCAAGAGATTAAACCAAGCATAACCTATCAAACTGAATAACAAATAATTAAGACAATCATTCAAATAATTTAAAACTCTGCAAAAGCAGCGATTAGGTGGATTATATAATTAAATGAAATAGTTACCCATTTATGTTGCGTGAATAGCTTCCTCCATTGCCTTGGTTACGAGGGAATTAGCCGCTCATCATGTTGGAAAACCTCTCAAAATATTTCATTGATGCTCAAAAATGGTTTACAAATGATGAGAATATGAGAAACACAATAAAACCGGGTTTGTAACAATTATATTTGTTACAAACCAGAGAACTACGACCCTCAGTGACAAAATAAGACTGCTGTAGCTGTGTCGCAAACGCTGTAGCAAATAAGTCTGCCTTATGTACTACCCACAGGTGTGAGTCGTTATTTCTGTAGAAAAACGACTGCTGGTGCAGGTCCGTTCTTCATGTTCTTCAGCAGCATCAGCAGCAGAAACTGAGTTTGGGAAAACTCGAATTTCTTCTTCTCTGGCTATCCTCAGCCCCCCAGACTCTCGACACCCTCTCTTGTAGACCCAAAGAGCCTATTTATACCCAACAACAACTCAAAATCTCGCCAATAACTCCAATATAATTCTTCATTATGAGGGCAGTGAATAACAATATTTTCCGAATATTTTCTTACCAAACTTGGAATTTCTTGCATAAAATTCCTCCCTCCACGCTCCAAATCGATTCTTCACGACCCAAAGTGATGCTCGAGCCATTCCACATCATCAGAACACGTACATAACTCTCTATGACGCGTGATTATCATCCTCCAGTGCATGCTTGCCCTGTTTTGAACTTGAGAATCAAAACACGTATTCCAGCCAAATTTGATCGAAACCACCACCCAAACTTTGTTCCTTATGCCAAATCACATCTTTCTGCCAATTTTCAGCGATTGAATCGCACTCTAACCCATTCATTTTGACAATCAAAATTCTGCCAGTTAAAAACTTCATTTCCCGCCAAAAACACAAATTCAAATTGTTGAAGAAGGTGCCCCTTATCCAGAGTGCTGGGGTGCGAATATCAATTGGGGTGGAAATAGTAATTTTTCTGGGTTCCTCCGGGACATTTCTGGGACGCTTCCGGTGCATTTCTGGGGTGCTTACGGTACATTTCTCCGGGGTGTAAAACACTGCTTTTTGAGCCCATTTCTCCGCAAGGGGTTATTTCTCTAAAATTTCCTACAAGAACACAAAATAACACAATAAGTACTTAATCGAGTCTAACAATACAGAACATTGAGAACAAAATAGACACATAAATGCGTCTATCAAATACCCCCAAACTTATTATTTGCTAGTCCTCGAGCAAATTTATTCTAGAAAGGAAAATCATTTGAACCCCTAGGTGGCCCTAGTGGCGGAGTGTTGTCTCCGGAGGGTTTACCAGAGGTGTACCCACAAAAACTTTACTCCAGACCCTAGCTATCTACAACGAACCTTGGAAGGCACTAAAGAATCTCCTTGGTTGGCTTACAATCACTGACTACAGGAGGAAGTACCCTGATGCGAAATTCCAATTGTTGTACACGAGTTTACACTCAAGCATACTAAAATTCATATAAAGTGACAGAGATCTACTCAGATAGTTGCACTATGGACATCATGTTCGGAGTCAAACTAATCATATGGATAGAAAAAAAAGAGATGGAAATAGAAAAATGTAGATGGTTTTGATGTTAACCAAATGATCGATGTTTCACATATCTGTCTGAAGGCCACTGCCAGAATGAACCTATCCTAATGGACTGCGATACCGGTCTGAATAATATCAACACAACTGGCATATACAAGGGAACCAGTGGTTGATAACTTAAATCTAGATCAACAAACTGGCAAATACAAGGGAACCAGTGGTTGATAACTTAAATCTAGATCAACAAACTGGAAAATACAAGGGAACCAGCAGTTGACTACACAAAACAATAACCATTTTTTTTTAACTTAACGGCATGAATAGATCTTTTTGATCCAAGCGCATGCTTCTTGTCAGCAGATTACAGGATAGTTCCCACGGGTCCTGCATTCCACGCTTGCTTAGGCGACGGAAACAGGGAGAACACACGCATATTGCTATCCAAGTGTTAATACTTATTCCGATTGGTCTAACTGGTACGGTCTTTTTTTTTTTTAGTAACTCAGTCACTCTAATTCACCCTAGCAGTGGTAACAACTTGAATCGTGTGCCCCACCTAATCACTTAGAGAAACATAGTTTAAAATGAAAAATAAAATAAAAAAGAAATGAAAAGGACTAAACGAGATATGGTGCAACTATCATGTTATTTATAACACCTGAGCTCTGTGCTTTTATGAATAGACTCTTTCGATGTTTCCATCTAATCAGATTGGTTCCTCAACTCCTATAACCAAGATGTTCCCATCCACTTAGATTGGTTAGTGCAAACCTTAATAGGCATAAATTTCTAGGCTCTGGAGTTTACTAATTGCAACTAAAAAGTTTCTCCCATACCCCCAAACTTAAATCTAACATTGTCCTCAATGTTCTAAAGATGAAATTAAAAGCATGAACAAGGAGAAACGATTACTATTTGAAGCAAAAGAGTTAAGGAAGGATATTACCGTGTCGCATGAATATTGGGTTACCTCCCAAGAAGTGCTAAGTTTAAAGTCTTCAGCCAGACTAAGCAAGGATTAGTCACCACGTAGAATCATATAGTATTAGCCGGAATAACTGTGGGTCATCTGGATCAAAAAGTGTTACCCACAAGAAGAGGAAACTGCAACAGACCAAAAAGATGCCGAACATACCCTTGTTTAAGACAACTACATCTAGTTTTGGCTCAGGTTCAGGTTCTATAACTGGGTCTAGATAACAGGTTTTCATCGGTTGGATTTCCTAAAAGCTAAGATCCGGTTTAGGTATTAGAGTCTGGAAAAACTCAACTAAGAACTTATAAGCACATAACAACAACCTGAATAACTGGGGATCCTCTAAGTCAGTCAGATTTGACTCACACAGCTGACCACAATGAAAGAGGTGGTCTTCCTTAAGAAAATGTGTCGACCCTAATATCCTAAAGTGATTAGGTTTAGTCTCAAAACTTAATAACCGACACATCTTAAAATCAAAATTTCCCACAATTGGTTGAAAAGTTTTTGGTGGGAAAACAAAGTCAATCTTGGTATCATAGCCTGGGTTAACCACATCAACCATAGGATGGGTTTCTAACAACTGAGCTTCTTTCTGGACATCATTAGGTTCGGGAAAACGTGTATGAAGATAATCTTGTAAGATGGTTGAGGCACAAATGTCAAGTCCTACAGGAGGGTACTTAAGAGTTAAAGCACACGGAGAATGATAATCACCCCCAAACTTAGAGGTTTCTATGTCTATAGAAAGACTAGTCACAACTTCCCTAATTTCTAGGTCATCAGATTCCTGGAAATGGTCAATAGATTCTTCTAAGTTGGGTTCATCCTCACTCATTTCTACGAGTTTATCATCTTCTAAGACTAGTGTTTCTAAATCGCTAGATTCTAAAACAGTATTCTCAGGGTAGACTCTTTCCTCTAAACCATCATCACAATCATATAAAGGATTATCAGAAAAAGTTTCATATAAAGGCTCATTAACTAAGGTGTTAATCAAAGTTACTTCCTCCGATCCATTAATAAGTTCATCAAATAATGGATTGTCCAATACTCCGTAGGCTAAAGGATGATGAACTACATCGTCTAAAATGGTGGTATCTCTAGTCAGATCCACATCCTTTTGAATAGGTGAATAATCATTAAAATTATTGGGATCTGAACCAAAAGTAATATTATCATTATGAAGCTCAAATGGAGTAACTAGTTCCGGATCACTATGCCTACAAATGTATGATTCTTCATCAATATTATCTTCATCATAATCATCATGAACCTCATCTAAAGTAGTGTCTTTTATTCTAACCTCGTCCTCTAGATTGGGAAAATATTCACTATTGATATCAAGGGTAGAATTGGAAACACTATTTTGGAAATTTAGATTATTTCGAGCAGCATTAGCTAACTGTTCATTTTCTGCCTCTAAACGTGCTTGAATTTCACTGAGCGTAACACTTATACGTTCACAAGTCTCATTGAATATCTTAGACCGTTGTGTACTTTCTTCTCTTGAATTAACTGCACGTTCATACTCCCTTCGAACTTGTTGGTAGGTTTCTTCTAGAGATTGAACAGGTTTAGAAATGTCATAATCAGGACTAGTTTTTAAGTAATTTTCCAAAAACGCATGACTAGTACTATAATATTCCTGATTTTCTTGCTCGTAAGACCAATTCGTGTGTGGATAGTAATTGGGCTCACTATGGTATGAACCATAACCTTGAAAAGCTTGGCGTTCCCAACTACTATTCCCACCATGGTCATAAAAAAAAAGACCGGACCAGTTAGACCAATCGGAATAAGTATTAACACTTGGATAGCAATATGCGTGTGTTCTCCCTGTTTCCGTCGCCTAAGCAAGCGTGGAATGCAGGACCCGTGGGAACTATCGTGTAATCTGCTGACTAGAAGCATGCGCTTGGATCAAAAAGATCTATTCATGTCATTAAGTTAAAAAAAATGGTTATTGTTTTGTGTATTCAACTGCTGGTTCCCTTGTATTTGCCAGTTTGTTGATCTAGATTTAAGTTATCGACCACTGGTTCCCTTGTATATGCCAGTTGTGTTGATATTAGTCAGACCGGTATCGCAGTCCATTAGGATAGGTTCATTCTGGCAGTGGCCTTCAGACAGATATGTGAAACATCGATCATTTTGTTAACATCAAAACCATCTACATTTTTCTATTTCCATCTCTTTTTCTTCTATCCATATGATTAGTTTGACTCCGAATATGATGTCCATAGTGCAACTATCTGAGTAGATCTCTGTCACTTTATATGAATTTTAGTATGCTTGAGTGTAAACTCGTGTACAACAATTGGAATTTCGCATCAGGGTACTTCCTCCTGTAGTCAGTGATTGTAAGCCAACCAAGGAGATTCTTTAGTGCCTTCCAAGGTTCGTTGTAGATAGCTAGGGTATGGAGTAAAGGTTTTGTGGGTACACCTCTGGTAAACCCTCTGGAGACAACACTCCGCCACTAGAGCCACCTAGGGGTTCAAATGATTTTCCTTTCTAGAATAAATTTGCTCGAGGACTAGCAAATAATAAGTTTGGGGGTATTTGATAGACGCATTTATGTGTCTATTTTGTTCTCAATGTTCTTTATTGTTAGACTCGATTAAGTACTTATTGTGTTATTTTGTGTTCTTGTAGGAAATTTTAGAGAAATAACCCCTTGCGGAGAAATATGCTCAAAAAGTAGTGTTTTACACCCCGGAGAAATGTACCGTAGGCACCCCAGAAATGCACCGGAAGCGTCCCAGAAATGTCCCTGAGGAACCCAGAAAAATTACTATTTCCACCCCAATTGATATTCGCACCCCAGCACTCTGGATAAGGGGCACCTTCTTCAACAATTTGAATTTGTGTTTTTGGCGGGAAATGAAGTTTTCAACTGGCAGAATTTTGATAGTCAAAATGAATGGGTTAGAGTGCGATTCAATCGCTGAAAATTGGCAGAAAGATGTGATTTGGAATAAGGAACAAAGTTTGGGTAGTGGTTTCGATCAAATTTGGCTGGAATACGTGTTTTGATTATCGAGTTCAAAACAGGGAAAGCATGCACTGGAGGATGATAATCACGCGTCATGGAGAGTTATGGACGTGTTCTGATGATGTGGAATGGCTCGAGCATCACTTTGGGTCGTGAAGAATCGATTTGGAGCGTGGAGGGAGGAAGTTTATGCAAGAAATTCCAAGTTTGGTAAGAAAATATTCGGAAAATATTGTTATTCACTGCCCGCATAATGAAGAATTATATTGGAGTTATTGGCGAGATTTGGAGTTGTTGTTGGTATAAATAGGCTCTTTGGGTCTACTAGAGAGGGTGTCGAGAGTCTGGGGGGCTGAGGAGAGCCAGAGAAGAAGAAATTCGAGTTTTCCCAAACCCGGTTTCTGCTGCTGCTGCTGCTGAAGAACATGAAGAACACGAAGAACGGACCTGCACCAGCAGTCGTTTTTCTACAGAAATAACGACTCACACCTGTGGGTCGTACATAAGGCAGACTTATTTGCTACAGCGTTTGCGACACAGCTGCAGCAGTCTTATTTTGTCACTGAGGAACGTAGTTCTCTGGTTTGTAACAAATATAATTGTTATAAACCCGGTTTTATTGTATTTCTCATATTCTCATCATTTGTAAACCATTTTTGAGCATCAATGAAATATTTTGAGAGGTTTTCCAACATGATGAGCGGTTAATTCCCTCGTAACCAAGGCAATGGAGGAAGCTATTCACGCAACATAAATGGGTAACTATTTCATTTAATTATATAATTCACCTAATCGCTGCTTTTGCAGAGTTTTAAATTATTTGAATGATTGTCTTAATTATTTGTTATTCAGTTTGATAGGTTATGCTTGGTTTAATCTCTTGATAATCTATGCTTAAGGTTTACAAATAATGTTTGAGAATCTGTTTGATTGATAGTGAATTAAAGATAAAAGAGGACTTAAGAATTGAATAGAGTTTTGAAATATTTATCATTCAATTTTGCATAATAGTGGAATCTAGTGTCTTGGTTACCTATCGCACCCATTGTTAATATTTTTTTTGTATATATATTTTAATTTTTAAATCTAAAAATTCCATTTCCTTCACAAGTCTGAAACGAATCCTATTTACTACAATCACAATAAAAAACATTAATCATTTATTCAATTCTTAAGTCTGAAACATTAATCTCACTTCTTTGTACGTCTTTGATTTTGTGTCGCCAGTTTTCCTTCTTGTTTGCTCTTCCTTCGCAAGATTCTATCTCAGTTTCGTAACATATCTTTCCTTCAACCCAATCTCCCTTTATGATTCTTACACCATTGGGGTGAGGGAATTTGATGCATTGGTGGAAAGTTGAAGCTACACCTAGAATCCCATGTAGCCAAGGTCGACCAATTAATGCATTGTAGGGTGATTCTACGTCAACGACACATAATGAGATTTCAGAAGATATTCCCTTCAATGGAATTTGCATAGTAACCTCCCCTTTAGGCTTAATAGCAGTACCATTAAAACCATAAATCTTATATGTTGATGGTATAAGATCATCATCTCTTCCACCCATGGTTTTATAAGTATGATAAAATAAGATGTTCACAGAGCTTCCAGTATCGACTAGAATTCTATTGATTGCCCATGAATCTTCAGCTTCATCATCCTCATCTTCTTTCGGTTTTGGATTAATTTCTAATTTTATTGGCAATGGATTGTCATGCACCTCTTCTCCTTCGGGAATTTCTTCTGCGGTAAAAGAAATGATCTGTTTCTGCCATTCCTCTAATCGCGAGATTTTCGCAATATTCATAATTTCTCTTCCATTATTATCTCTTGCGAACACTCTACTCAAAACATTATCATGAAAATCTTCAATTGTATTATATGAATGTACGATAGAGTGACAGAATAGATTTTTTGCTTTTGCACCAACTTCTATGAAGAATGTTTCTTTCTTTTTCATCGTATTCACTTTGTGATGTTCTGGCGGTGGTGGTAATGGTTGAGATTGCGGATGCCCTATCAGAAAGTCGTTTAGTTTTCCTTGATCTATCATTCTCAAAATAATTCTCTTTACATTTCTACAATTGTTTGTGGTATGTCCATGAAAATGATGATAAGAACAAATTCATGACTTCTGTGGTTTGGGGGTGGTTCCGTTCCCATGTTCCATGGTGTTGGTATATTCTCCATCAAAATTATAGCTTCCCATATCTTCTCCACACTTGCATTTAGAGGTGGCATCTTGATTTCTTCCCATATTACCTTGTGACCTCCTTGTCCTCTATTAAAGTTTGGTCTTTGACCTCCATAAGTTTCTTGTGGTTGATCGAGTCTTTGAATCTTGTTATTTCCTCCACGATTGTAGAAATTTCTTTCTCTTACATACTCTTCTTGATCTGAACTTCCCATAGCTACCAACTTCTGTTGATTGTTACCTGTAACCTTTTCTTGTTGTACTTGCGAAGTATTCGCCACTGTGTTTATTAGCTTGGGTAATAAGCTTGTATTCGCTGTTTGTGAGATGGTGTTCGCAACTGGATATGATTCCATTTCAATTTGTTTTTCCTCTAAAGCAATGTATTCTTCTTGAAGTTCTCGCAATTCAGTCATTGTAATCGTATTCTTGACTCTGAAAATTTGGACATACAACAAGTTTGTTGCAAACATAGCATTGATGAATGATAATATGAGATATCTCTCATCTACACGGCCAGCCATTTCGCTACACATAGTTCTCCATCTTTTAGTCAAGTGTTTCAAACTTTCGCCAATCCTTTGTTTTAATCCAAACACATCTTCTATACCAGATCGTGAAGAATTATTACTTATATATGCTCCCAAGAATGTGGTTTGCAAATGATTGAAGGTGGTTATTGTATTCTTTGGTAAACCTTCAAACCATTTTAACGCTTCTCCTGTTAAGCTGGATGCGAAATATTTGCACAATACCGCATCATGATTTTCCCATTGTAACATGCACCTCACATAAGCTTTAATGTATTGACTTGCACAAGTTGTTCCATTGAAAATGCTGGTTAATGCAGGCAAATTACATTTCGGTGGTATTCCTCCTAATTGTACTTCCCTTGTAAATGGATTTTTCGCAGCTTCTTCTATTGCTTCATCCAATTGTCTTCTACCTACTTCTCCTCTGTTATTTAGCATTCCTCTCATTTCTTCTAATTCTTTCAAGATTTGTTTATTTACACCTGAATCTTGACCCACTGGTCTCTTTAATTTTGCTTCTCTTCTTCTGCGTTCACGTCTATCTTCTCTTGCGAAATTTTGTATCTCTTCTTCATTATCCTCATATCGTCTTCTTCTGCGATTCTCTTCCTCATCCCTATCTTGAATTCGCAAATGATGATGTCGTTCATTTTCCCCTCCATAATTTTGTTCATTTCTTATCAATTCAATTCGCTGTCATTCAGCCATTCTATTTACTCTATCATACTCTTCATTGAGATTATCGTTATTCCGGTTTTGTATACGCCTTCTTTCTCGATTGTCATGATTGTTCTGGCGAATTGTCTCCTGAAGCTCCTGTTCTTCCATTTCCGCTCTCAACCTTTCACGTTCACAGATTAAACGTGCTTGTTAAGCATTACGTCTTTCAATTTCTTCTTCAATTGTCTGTTGATTTCTTTGAGTTTCTCTCACATGTAAAATTCTTCTTCCTTCCTCTTGATTTCCTTCGCCTTCTTGGTTATTTTGTCTCTGATTTTGCCCGTTCTCTTGATTTCCTCCGATTTTCCCATCATCAAAAATTTCATTTTGTGGAATGTAACGATTATCAGTTCTTTCTCTATTTTCGCGATATTCTTCATTAGGATTTGATATTTCTTCTTGAATATTGTTTCCAGCATTGATTGTGGGTGAATTTTTCCTCATTTCTCTTCTAGTCGATCTGGAATATGATTTTGTAATACTTCTCGATCTTCTATTCTGCAATCTGATATTCTCCATCCTTAATTCGTGATTTTGCCTTGTTAAATTCGCACGTTCTTCTGCCTCAGCTCTTCTTTCTTCATGTATTTTTCATCTCAATGTTTCTAACGCTCCAATTTCCTCACTTTCATGAATTATTCCTTCATCTGCTTCTTGATTTCTCTCTTCCTGTTTATAATTTCTATTTTGTTGCTCTTCTTCTATTTCTTCTGCTGAATTTGATCGCCAAGTGTGTACGCTCACTCTGTCATAATCTGTATTCCTCTCTTGAACTATTGTTTATTGAATTGGCGATTGAATTAGATTTTCTCTATTATTTCTCATTCTAGTAGATTCTCCCATTTCACTTCTTTCTCTTCCATCAATTCTTTTGCTTCTTCTAATAGTAGTCGGTTGTTCGGATATATTTCTTCTTCTAGCCATTTCTTCAATGCTAACAGTATTATGAAAAATTCTTAATCAATCACTTTAAATTTTCACAAATCTCAATATCAATCTTTAGCTTTTTCTAGAATAATCTTCAATTCTTCCCTGTTTCTAGCGCCATTATGTAGTTGCAGGAAATCCTACACTAGACCCCTCATATGATTTCATTGTTGATCAACTCATTTTTTAGGTTTATCTTCTTAATTTTATTGATTCACTTTTGAATGTTCTTACAAGAAAGATAAAGAAGTCAAGAATGATCTCTGCTCTGAACTTTCTCTCTCCTATTTACTTGTTTCTTACTAAAAAAAGATCTCTCCCTCCTTTACAACTCGAATGACTATTTATAAGGAAATACATAGTGGATGACTGCTAATCTGTCCTTTATTTTCGGATATGGTTTGCGACATTCTCGCAACCTTACAAATGTTAATTTCGCAAGTTCTCTAATTTTCGCAAGACTGTCACATATTTCTCGTGATTTTAAATGACGTCATTTTTTCTATCATTTCTGAAACTGTTCTGCGACTCTATTGTGTTGTATCATTGATAATTTCGCTGAGACATAATTGTTGCGAGATTCTGATCCTACAATCTTCCTGAGCTAATAGGGCTCCAATAGCAACGTCACTGGAGGTTGTGTATAGAATCAGCGGTCGTCCCTGCACTGGAGACCTCATGACTGCGGGTGATAAAAGTATTTGTTGTATCTTCTAGAATGCTTCCTGCTGGACATCCGTCCACGTGAAACTCGCTCCCTTCTTAATAAGTTGAGCCAATCCTAGTATGAAGCGTCTGATGTAATTCACTTTACCCATGAAGCTCTGTAGTTCCTTCACAGTGCGTGGAGGAGGCATGGTGGAGATGGATTTTGCTTTGTCTGGGTCGACTTTGAACCCTTCGGAAGTGACCAAGAATCCCAAAAACTTTCCAGAAGAAACTCCAAAAGCGTATTTTAGAGGATTCATCTTCAACTTGTATTCTCTGCATCTTTCGAAGACTTGTCTCAGAACATCTAGATGGGATGTTCGAGCTTTCGATTTCACCACGACATCGTCAACAAAATCTTCTACTTTCTTGTGCATCATATCGTGAAATATTGCTTTCATGGCTCGTTGGTAGGTGGCGCCGGCATTCTTCAACCCAAAGGGCATCATAGTGTAATAAAAATTCCCAATGGGAGTACGGAATGCGGTCTTGGCAACATCATGTTCGAACATTTTGATTTTGTTGTACCCGCTGTAACCATCCATGAACGAGAACATACCATGGCCGCTGGTCGCATCAACGAGCATATCAATGTTGGGTAAAGGAAAGTCATCCTTCAGGCAGCATTTATTCAGGTTTCTGAAATTTACACAACATCTGATTTGACCATTTTTCTTCTTAACTGGGACGACATTAGCCAACCATGTTGGGTGTTGAATAGGCTTGATAAATCCTGCTACCAGTAATTTTTGAATTTCGGCCTTGATTTGTTCCTCGACTTCATGCCTGAACTGCCTGGGTGGTTGTTTGACAGCCTTGGAGCCAGGAATGATATGTAGACGGTGAGTGACCTGTCATCCAGACCAGGCATTTCTTCATACGTCCAAGAAAATATAACCCGATACTCCTTCAGTAACTCTACCAGGCATGTACGCTCTTCCGGTGATAGCGCAGAACTGATTAAGATTGGTCTTGGATCTTCCTCTGTGCCGATGTTAACCGTCTCAAGATCATCAGTGATAGAATTCGTGCCATCTTGCAACTGTTTTGGAGCTTCCTGAACTTCATCCTCAGGTGGCTGTTCATTCTGACACGATTCACCAGTGTGGGGAGAATCTTGATCAATCTCCCCTATTAATTCCTAATCTTTGCGTCGCCGGTAAATGACCCTTCCTTTTGCGTCATGAGTGGTCATAAAATTGGATCCTGGGATCGTAGTTTCATCTTTTCGGCGTTTGACCCGTGTAGCAGGTGATTTGACTGGTTCTGATTCTGAAGATGGTGATGACGCCGCAGATGCCTCAATATCCTTCCAACTTGGAAGTGGAGTAGTGTAGATTTTCTTAGGAGGTTCAGGGGCGCTTCTCTGAGACTCGATGAATTCCGCATCGTAAGATAGAGCATACGGAGATGATGAAGAAGTTATGCGGACGATCTTGTTATTGAGTAAAGCCTTCGTGCATTGATAGTAGGTTGATGGAACCACCTTGTTGTCATGGAGCCAAGGTCGCCCAAGTATCATGTGGTAGTCAGGTTCTTGTTCGATCACGTGGAATTTCACCTTTGATTGAATTGGTCCTACCCTCAAATCTATGTACGTGTATCCATATGTGTGGCTTCGGATTCCTTCAAACCCTGACATTAGGATGGGATGGCGAATGATTTTACCTCGCGGGAATCTGGCCATTCTAAGAGTTTTCATGGTGACAATGTTGGTTGGAGAACCGGTGTCGATGAGAGCTCTTCTAAATTTGGTGCCTTTGATGAAGCCAGTCACGTACAACGCGCGATTGTGCCCTTCGTCTGCCATGCGATCTTCTTCTCCAAAAATGATGTTGTCGATTGAATTTCCAGTCATCAAAGAAACTTCTTCAACTACTGGGGTTGGTGAAGTTATTTGTACATCGGACGATATCTGGCTGAGTGCAGCAAATGTGTCCGTGCGTTGCTCCTTAGAGAAGTGTAGGAGTTCACGTAAATTTTCGATCAAATGTGCAACTTCCTGTTCCACTGGTTCCTCATATGTGGTGAAACTGTTGGTCTGATGAGGATTACTAGTCGAAGGATTTGGAGGTTCCACCATCTCTGCTCCTAAAATCCCCGTCACGTGTACCAGGCAAGTGAACAGGCTATCGATTGCCCTTTTTAGCCGGTCCACATTTCTTGACAAGTCTTCTTCTCTTCGTGCCAATTCAGTCAAGATTGGGATTTCTCCATCCATCGGTTCAACGGAGATAAATGGAGTTGTAAAATATGATAATTCGTTGTAACCAGAATTGTCCGAACGAGTGTGAGAGACATTACCATTTGAGAGATTCTGGTTGGGATCTGGAGCTGTTGAGTCATTCTTAAGACCGACCATCCTTGTGAAATTGTGAGATTGCAACCGAGAGATTAATCTCCCACTGTGGTCGCCAATCTGTGAGTGGGGAAAAACGATTTGCTGGTTTTTACGGAATTGAAGAGTCGACCGTGTGGAGACTCCTTCAAGAGATCAATCTGTAAGACCCCGGCCTAAAACAAGAACAATGGCCGTTACAGAGTCAATTCGGTCACAAGAGAGGATGGGTTGATCTGTAGGAGGGAACCTGAGAAATGCGTGAGATCAATGGTGATCTGATATTGTAGGTATGTTGTGAATTCAGCGTGAAAATGCTCTGAATGATTGAATTTTGCTCAATTGAGAGTAATTTTTGTGAGTTCGTGTAGACGAAAGATTGTTTATATGAACTTTTGATGAGAAATTGCTCGTTTTGGCGAATGTTCGAAAACTTCTGTCTTTTCAATTAGGATTCAGAGACATTTTATAATGCCGTAGTTGAAAACACCATGATCCCATGAAGTGTGACAGTTGCTGGAATCAGAGAGTGGGAAATGGGGAAATCGTGTTAAAACCAATTACTCATCATGCGGAGACTTGTTTAACTTTCCACCCACTACTTTGATGACTCTTCCAACTAATTGCACGACTTGCTCACGTTCTCATCGTGGGTAAACATACGTACCGTAGACCGCCAGACCAAAACCCTAGTTAGTATCCCCCCATGTGACACGATTGAAATCTCGTGATTGTGGAGTCAGTTGCTGACTTTATGGGACGATGAGTCCATGTATTGTTGATTAGCAAATGTTTCGAAACTCATGAATTTAATGTGTCTGCTGAGACGAGGTATCATCATAACCAAGACGAGCAAAACTATGTTGCTAAATTGTTGAATATTGATAGTTGAACCAATATTCTTTGATTTGAGCAAATATTACTAGTCTGAGCGAATATTGCTAATTGAGTAAATATTGCCGGTTCGAGCGAATATTGCTAGTTCGAGCAAATATTGCTAGTTTGAACAAATATTGTTCTTTTGATGAATTTTTGGTAGCTGGACCAAATAAAATATTAATTTAAGCTACTGACTGCTGAGTCGAGAAAAATAAATACGAATGTTAATCATGAAATCAACATAAAATTATCAGAGTGTTCGAATCTGCTCAGAATCACGTTTCTGCAGATTTCTGGATTCAAAACCCTAATTTTACCGTGATGATGATTTACTGCAAATCAAATAGGGCCGGCTACCTGGGATGACGGGTTCACCATATAACGCCCAAATGCTCGAATGAGCAAAAATACCAAAGTCTCTTGAGGACCAGTTGGTGAAAGAATGATTAAATGTTGATTTAATCATTTACTGAAATAATGCTCGTGTGAGCGACAAATCATAAAACCTGATGTAGAAAATATGAGGGACCGACTAAGAGGTCATGAGACCGGCTCTTGGTGGCCGTGGGACCAGTAGATGGTCGTTTGAGTGAACTTCCAATTGTTTGGAAAGAGTTCGAACCTAATATGAGCAACTGAGCAAATTAGGTTAAAATCGTTAAAACATGCGGGACCATATGTTTGCAAGCCTCAGGGTCACCCTTGGTCGGTCAAGGGGATGTGCCCGTGTCACCATGATGTTCGTGCTTCAGTCCTGAGAATTTTGATATTTTATGGTGCACGTTTGAGCAACATTCGGAGAAAATATGAAAAATCCATGGTTTTGCTGAAACTGGGAAAAATACATGAGATGATGAAAATAATAAATAAACAAGGAATCACAAGGTGTGGGACCGACCACGGCTAGGGCATGGCCGGCCGGCTGACACGCGGTCCCACATGCTTTTCCCAGTTTTATGTGATTTTATGTATTTTTCTCTGATTTAAGGGAAATTCCATGAAACTGGAGAGTTTGGCGAAATTAGGGAACTTCCATGAGATGAGAGACATAAATTAAAATATAAAATAGGGAATGGGAGTGTGGGACCCGCAATGGCTGTGGCATGGCCAGCCAATGGGCGCGGGTCCCAAGTCACTATTCCCAATTTTATGTAATTTTGATGATTTTAGATAATTTTCATAAAATCAAAGGGATTTGTTGAAAACCAAGATATTTTGTTGAAATCAGGGAGTTTACATGAAATCAGGAAAGAAAACACCAAATAATAATAAAATAATGGGCGTGTGGGACCGGCTAGGGCATGGCCGGCCGGCTAGATCCCGGTCCCACAAGTTTTTCTAATTTTTTAA
The DNA here is from genome assembly GCF_003573695.1 of Papaver somniferum. Classification (NCBI taxonomy): domain Eukaryota; kingdom Viridiplantae; phylum Streptophyta; class Magnoliopsida; order Ranunculales; family Papaveraceae; genus Papaver; species Papaver somniferum. The sequence continues at coordinate 175,006,925 of NC_039366.1, forward strand.
TATTTTCCATAATTTTAGAGAAAATACATGAAATTAGGTAATTTTAGGGAAAATTCATAAAATCAAGGAATTTTCATAATTTGAGAAGGAATAATAAAATAATGGGACGTGAGGTGTGGGACCGGCCACGGCCAAGGCATGACCGGACGGACGGCTGTCCCGCGACACCTTTCCCTAATTTTATTATTTTTGATAAAATCATGTGATTTAGATAAAAATACATGAAATTAGGTAATTTTCATGATTTTAGGGAAAATTCATAAAATCAAGGAATTTTCATAATTTGAGAAGGAATAATAAAATAATGGGACGTGAGGTGTGGGACCGGCCACGACCAAGACATGGCCGGCTGGTGCTCGGTCCCGCGACACCTTTCCCTAATTTTATTATTTTTGATAAAATCATGTGATTTAGATAATTTCTTTGAAATAAAGGAAATTTGCTCGAACAAGAGGATTTTCATGAGATCGTGAAGATAGTAAAAATATGATAAAATATAAAATTGGGCGCGGGACTAGTCACGACATGACTGGCCGGCTGGTGATCCTAGTCCCCTGGCGCTTTTGCTTAATATTTTATTATTATTATTTTCTCTTCCTATTTTGCATAAGTTCCTCGTTCGTTCGTATTTTTGAAATGCTCGTTCTCGCATTCAAAATGCTGGTCTGTGCATTATCCGCTAATTACACTTGCACCATTTTTGTCAGGGCTTATTCGATACCCAGATGCCTATTTCGTTGAATATATTACTAACCTGTGGAATTCTGCTGGGAAGAACCACAGATTAAAGTAACGAAATATAACGAGGAATCGTAGAATATTGCTGGATATTCCGGCGATTGATTGATGACTCGTAGAATATTGCTGGATATTCAGGCGATGGCTCGTAGAATAGTGCTGGATATTCAGACAATTTAAGATAATTAATTGCTGGCTTTATACTAGAAGGGCTTCCTGTCTATGAGCATTAATTATCTGAGGGTTGAGCAATATGAACTTGCTGGAGTGTCATATTCCTCTTGCATAGTCGGGGAAAACTTGGTTACATCCCGAAGACGTTTTCGCTCTATACTAGCAGACATGTTGTCCAGGAGCCGCCCAATCTTTTGATTCTATACAGTATGAAATGTGTCGTGGCCTCAGCTGAGAGACTACACATCTACATCTTCTCTGAGAGACTTTCTCCATCATAGGTGGCATGAGCTTTCATGCATAGAGACATGAGTCTCGATACTCATCCGACTGCCGGATCCGGAGTAATTACTGAAATTGCTCAGTATTCATGAGATGTATCGTGGCCTCAACTGAGACACCACACATCTACATGTACTCTGAGAGACATCCTTCTCAGTCAAAGATTTTATGGCATGAGCTTTCATGCTTTGATAAGAAACATGAGCCTCAATACTCATCCTGTTTCCAAATCTGGAGCATAGTTTTACAATTCTACCCTTTGTCGAAAATCCACCATCTACAGTAGGACATCTTCTACTCTTGCTGAATCCTTCAATAGTTGGATGAAGGTACACAAGAAGCTCCCTGCAAATGCTCTTCTGGATCAGATAAGGAAGGATGTGATGAGTATGATGTCAGAAAGGCGGAATACTGGTAATAGTTTCATAACAATTCTCACACCGAATAATGAAAAATAAGATGAAGGCTCTGAGGGTTTAACCTGGCTGGTGATACAGTCCGATACTCATGTTTATGAAGTGGAAGGAGGGGACAGTTCTCATAGTGTTAACCTTGAGTCAAGGATATGTACCTATCAGAGGTGGCGCGTTTATGGGTTTCCATGTGTGCATGCTTTCGCATCGATAACAATGTCTGGTTCTAATCCGTATGATTTTGTTGAACCTTATTTCACTACTTCATACTTCAATAATGCCCACAGCCATGCAATTCATCCTATTCCGAACTATAACAGGCCTGAAGTTTATGAAGGTAATGATATTATCGATGTACCTGATGTTAGGAGGCCGCCAGGGAGACCACAAGCTAATAGGCATTTGAGCAGATAAGAGAAACCGCCCAGGAGAGCTATACGTTGTGGTAATTATTTTGAGCTTGGTCATCATAACAAGTGTAGATAGGGAAAAACGATTTGCTGGTTTTTAAGGAATTGAGGAGACGACTGTACAGAGGAGACTCCTCGAACCGAGCGAAATGTTAAACCTCACATAGATGCACCACTGCAAAGGGGGTGCTTTAGATTCGAGAGATCAATCTGTAGTACTCCGGCCTAAATCAAGACAATGATCGTTCCAGAGTAAATTCGGTCACAAAAGAGGATGGGTTGATCTATAGGAGGAAAGCTGGGAAATGTGTGGAATCAATGGTAATCAAAGATTGTGGGTGTGTGAATTCTGAATATGATAAGCTCTGAATGATTGAAATTGCTCAATTGAGAGTAGTTGCTCAATTGATGAGTTGATGATCTCGTGTTGTCGATGAGACGTGATATTGATGATAATGTTGATGATTCAATCATGATTCAGAGACTTATTTATATTGCTGGAATTGTAGACACCATGATTCCATGAAGTGTGACAGTTGATGGAATCAAGGAGTGGGGAAGTGGAGATCGTGTTTGAAACCAGTTGCTCAACGTGTGGAGACTTGGTCGATTTTTCACCCACTACCTCGTGAATTCCTTCAACTGATTGCACGACTTGCTCACATTCCATCATGTGTTTGAACACACGTGTCGTAGACCTCCAGACCAAAAACCCTAAGTGATATCCCCCCAAGTGACACGATTGACGTCTCGTGGTTTGTTAGTCAATTGATGACTTCGTGGTTTGATGGGACGATGAGTCCATGTATTCGTTGAGTTGAACATGATGTTCTGAAACTCATGAATTGAACATGTCATGAGACAGAGGTATAGTTCTTACGATGAAGTGAGCAAGTATTGCTCATTCGATGGATCGTTGGATATTGATTGTTGAACCAATATTGAGCAAATATTCCTCATCTGAGCAAGTGTTGCTCATGTGATGAATTGTTGAATATTTTATCGTCTGAGCATGTGTTGCTCATCTGATGGATTATTGGAAGCGTACCAAAATTATTAATTAGAATACGGTCGTTGAACCGAGCATAATTAATGAAATTAATGACCATGAGGCCGTCGTAAAATTATTAAGGTTGGAATCTGGAATGATGATTCTTGGATTCAGAAACCCTAATTTGATCAATTGATGATCAATTCATGGTTGTCAGAATTTTAACCATGGGACGAAGGAGTGAGCGACTACGTGGGACCGTAGGTCAAGCATTCAGTGTCCATATGCTCACTGAGCAAATACAAAGAACTCCTGAAGAGTTGACGATTTGTTGGTGGAAGAATGATTAAATGTTGGTTTAATCATTTATTCAAAAAATGCTCGTCTGAGCCTTAGGTGAGAAAACCTAATTAATTATGACGAGGCCCTGGGTTATCCCGTGACCGCCTGACGATCACTTCATGAAAATCCAAAGTGTTTGGGAGAGTTTTGGACCTAATACGAGCAATTGTGCAAATTAGGTCAAAACTGTGAAAATTGATGGGACCGGCTTCCGTGAGCCAAAGAGCCAATCTTGGTCGGTCAAGATAGCATGCTCGTGTCCCCAGGGCATCCACGTCTCAGTCCTGAGAATTGTGATATTTTCTGGCGTGCAATTGAGCATCCATTCGAGAAAATATGCCAAAATTAGGGTTTCGACGAAACTGAGGAAAAACACCATGAGATGATGAAAAATAATTATAAAATAAGGAATGAGGAGGCGTGGGACCGCCGTGGTCAAGGCATGGTCGTCCGGTCATGACCACGGTCCCGTGGTGCCTTTTCCTTAATTTTATAATATTTTGATGATTTTATGAAAAATTCATGAATTTTGAGAAATTTGATGAATTTTGGGAGTTTCCATTAATTGAAGGAGTTTTCATGAGTTCAAGGAAGCAAAAGATATTAAAATAATAAAACAAGGGGAATTCAATGGAGAATAATTCACAAAACTGAGTAATAAGATGTTTATTATTAATTCATATGATCAACTGAGGATTCGACTACGAATTCAGAATAATAAAGTGAGAATTACTATTCCATGGGATCGTAGATTCGACCATAGAATCAGAGTAATTAATGTTTATTTATTACCATTTTGAGACCAGTTGTGGGTTCGATCATGAAATCGGAGTAATGATATAATATAGTTATTGCTATTCTATGAGATCGAGTTGTGGATTCGATCATAGAATCAGAACAATTGTTATTGTCATTCCATGAGACCAGTCGTGGATTCGACCATGGAATATGAGCGATTGTAATTAGGAACAATTAACTTTGTGGCTCTATACTAGCAGAGCAAGCTGTCTAGGATTATTAATTATTCTGATACGAGCTTGCCGGTAAGTCATATCCTTTATATAGTCAGGGTAAACTTGTTGTTTGTTCCTGAAGACGTTATTGCTCTACACTAGCAGAGCAAGCTGTCTAGGAGCCGTCCATCTCGTGATGCTATATAGAAATAATCATTGAAAGTATTCAGTATTCATGAGATATGCCATTGTCCAGTCGTGATACTACACATCTACATGTACTCTGAGAGAAAGTACTCTCCGTTGAGAATTCGATGAGAGACCCGTGTCTCGATACCCACGTCTGATTGCTGAATCAGAGCTTCATATAATTATGAGTTTATGAATTTAGCCCTTGTTGAAAATCCACCATATACATTAAGTCCCCTGCTTACTGAGTAAAGTGGTGTTCCTCATTCAGCATTAAATGGTGATTTTCCGGTCATAAATAATAATACCAGTAATTGAACTTAGTCGTAAGTTGAGATGTTACCGGATTTAAAGAGCATGAGAAAACCACGACTTGATGAATGCTTCAATGTCATGATTGGAGTGTCGTTTGATGAGCATAAATTGGTGTTGAACCGCTGGTTTGGACGACGAGTCCGTGGTCGGTTAGGATTCGCGGGTCGGTCCTAATAAGGAAATCCTTAGAAAAATAGGTTTTGGAAATAAAATTGATATAAAAGGGATTAATCCTTTTTTTTCCTTCACACACGGCCAGCACCTTCATCACCTATCCATCACCTTCACGTCAGCAGCGAGTGGAGGAAAATTTTTGCCGGAGCTTCGCCGCCGTCCGACCGTCGTCGCCGTTGCCGCCGGCCAACTTCCGGCCGATTAGCCCAGGTGAGTTTTTTTTTTTTTTTGCTGATGTTTATGATACTCATGAGTTGTTAATGCTTTGATCATGATGAAGTTATATACATGTGTGTATATTAGTCTGAGTTTTATGAAAAAACCTCGTTTTTGAAAACGTATGTTCGTTCGATCGTTAGTTTTGAAACCTAATTATAATCCCTGATTTAGGAGAGATTTTTTTTTTAATATGAACCTAGGTCCAGTGATAAAACTTAGTGTATGAGCTTTCATGTATACCAAGGTTTCATCATAAAAGAAGTGAATTTTCATGAAATTGGAAAATCCTTCGTTTTAAAGACAAATAGTGATGACACGAAGGAAAATATGTATGATGAACTTGTGTCCAGTGATAAAATTTTGCTTATGAGCTTTCATGTAAATACAAAACTTTATCATATGTATGAGATGTGAGTTTTCACAATATTTTTTGAAATAAACCTTCGTTCTAAAGACAAATAACGACGATATGAAGGAAAAATAATTTTTTTTTTTATATATGTATATGCAGCCGTGAAATATATTGTGCAAAATATGATAATATATTTTATTTTCATGAGTTTGTTTTCATTAAATAAAATCCTTGAGAGTTTATGTATACAAGTTGCATTAATTGTTGTTTTTTCGAAAAATCAGAAACGTGGGTTTTGAGGAACCTTCGAAGATAGACAATATATTTATGATGAAATATTTTATTGTTGTAAATTTCATAGGTCAGTTGTGTAAATGTTCACATTATGAAAATTGTGTCCGTGATTTTATGAAAAATCAGTTTTGAAATTAACAAAGTTTCGTTCGCTTTTTGCAGTTTTCGGAGAGACGAACGATTTTGAGGTGTTAACTCTAGTATTACTATCACCATCGTTAGTGAAAGTATAAAAGGTAAGAGTTAAGAGTTACCAGTTTTTGCTTGTATTTCCTTGATTTATATCTAGACGGCATACTGAAGTAGAATGTAGTGTGAACCTTTTCAGCTACTTAACAAAGATGTCCAATTCCCAAGCTGACGACGCCTTGAGGGAAGAGATGTGCGTTGATGATGGTATCTCCAGAGATGAGACATGCATGGATGAAACTTTCGTTGGGGGAGACGAAGACGAAATCCCTGGGATTAAGAATGTCCCAAACATAGATGATGCATTCTTTGAAAAAGATATCCCAGGAGCTGAGCAACATTTGAAATCCCCAGTGTATCGTCTTTTGATAAATCCCAGAACTGTTACTCAGAAGAAGTTGGTGCCTCCTAAGACAGTAATTCGATTTTGTCTTGAACGAGGGGTCTTCGCCTCATCAATCATAGAGTTTAAGCTTTCTCGACGACCTTTGGAGAAATTTGCCGGCTGGGCGAGGCATATGTTGGGTTTTCCTCATGTGAGGACTATGCTCGACCAGGCACAGGTGACGAGATCTATTCAAGCTTCTGGAGAGTTTTTCATTTATCATGATGCAAGTGGTATTGTGGCTCTGTTTGCTTGCTAGTGCATTCCCACTCACACCTTCATATGTAGATGGGGAGAGTTTACCATTACCTTGGAAGACGTGGCGGCTCTGATGCATCTCCCGATCACGGGAAATATTCCTGGGGATCTTTCAGATGAGGAGACCGTCGTTTCTCATGTCTTGACAGCTGCAATGGAGAAAGCGAATAAGGCTGGTAGTAAAGGATGCTATGCTTCCTGGTTGACACACTGGTGGCCCAAAGACGAGGTTTCTGATAAACCCATCGACGGTATGTTACCCATTGCTGCTTTCTTATGTTTATGGTTGTCCAGAGACGTTTTTGAAGATAGTGGAAACTTGTTGAAGCCTTTTGTGATTCCCTTTGCTATTAAGATGGATCAAGGTGAGCAACTTCCGATAGGTAGTTTATTCTTAGGCTCCTTGTATTACAACCTGGACTCCTTTATTATAGACTCCAATGTGTCGAACGGCTCTATGAAGATTGAGTGTTATGCCAACACGATGTTTCTTCAATATTTGATGTGGGAGCATTTTAAGAATTATGCACCTACTCCAAGTAATGTTCTACAAGGACCGAATACTGATGCGCGCCATACTTTCCCTGAGAAAGATAATGCTAGGATCATGTGTTGGTCCACCAAGCAGCCTCGTTCTAAAATACGTTTTATTGATGTGTTAGATGAAGAATCTGAGTTCAATTTTCGCCAGTGGGTGTCAGTCCCTGATTATGTTTCTCAGCCGATGACTTTCAATACTGGATAAGGCACGAGTTTGACGTCTGGTGCGTATCTGAGTGATGGCGAAAGATCTTTCATGTTGAGTTGCACTCCTGGTCATTTTCTATCAGTCACGTTTGGAGAGATTTCAGTGGAGGAGTACAATATTGATAGAGCATCTCGACAAATGGGTATGGATCAGTGTGTTCCAACCATACAGAGAAGGAAGCCATCGGTTGAGTAACTCAGGACTCATTTGGATCATACTCACGTGGAAGGGAGTAGCTACTGCTTTCCTGGTTCTGATAGATTCGCCTATGTAACCCCAGGTTATGTAGAATTATGTGACCAGTACTTGGGCGTTTGCGTGGCTTTGTAAGATTTCCCAGACCTCCATTCAAGGATCTTCCTTCGGCTGAGATGATTTCTAGTCGACCAAGATTGAAGTATCTTTCTGGTGATAAACGAAAGTCGTCTCCAGGATGCTCTCAGGTATGTTTCTTCATATAATCTTCACGAAATTATAAGAACTGTATTCTGATTATATTACTGGATTTCACCACAGGACGGTCGTAATATACGACCTCGAATCGGTGTAGATTTCTCAGAGACTGAGGCGGTTATTCACGGCGGAGAAGGCAGGCATAAAGGTTATAAGATGTTACCTAATACCGTAAAGTCCCCAGTTGGTGCTTTGGTGAGTTCCCAATATTTCTCACCGTGACTTTCATTGCTATTAGCATTAGAATCATGAAGCCAACGTTGTTAATTTTGTTGCAGAATTTTACTCCATCAAGTCTTGAAGGTCTTCAATTTTCTGCTACTGAACAAGCAATTGCTGATTTGAGTGACGAGGAAACTGTAAGTATTTCTTCACATGTTCAAATGTAGTGCTTCATGGATGAAAATATTGATTGTAAAGGTCGTGTACAGGAGGATGTCGTCATGGATATGGAGAATTCTGGAACTCAATCATCCTCTGGGAAGGGGAATGGAGGTAATTCCCAAGATTCGGAATCGTATGGAAGTGATGTTCCTCTTGTCGTTGATGTGGACAATTCCAACCCCTTGGACACTTTGGAAACTCCTCAAGTAAGTATATATCCTGTATATTATTCATAAAAGTATAAAAGTGTTGACTTGTGAATGAATGAATGAGAACCCATGTGAATATATGAAAACTTAGTCGAACTTCGTCGTCAGAAAATTCAGAACCCAGCTTTTAGTAAAAACGCTGTAGAATCTTCTTCCGGAGTCGTATTTTGATGATCTGCATGTGCAAATTCAAGCCCGGAAAATTTCAAAGCTTTCCCAAAAGAAGCTTTTTAAGTTTTGAGCACGTTCAGAGCTTGAAAAAGGCGAAATAATAAACTTCCAGGAGACTTCCAGAACTTTTTCAGATTGCGCATCACTTGATATTTTGGCCACATCTACCTGCTCGTTCATCGGATTGTCATGAAATTTTGACATGTCATAGAGGACATCCATACGAAGAGAATGGAATATGACCCATCCTCAGATTTCTTATAGATTTCCCCCAGTCCGTCTCTTAGTACAGGGCAGAGTTCAGTTTCTTCATACGGACTCATCGTAAAACGTGTTTTCATGACTTTCATACTATTCGCTCGTGTATTGAATGTAGTATGATGAACTTTGATGATTTTGCCTTGTGGGTATACTGTGTTTCATAATCTCCTTTGGCTTCTTGACTCTAACCTCATGTAATCTTCGTATTAGGTGCTAAATACCGAAGTTGAGGATACTGGAGCCAATGATGATAACTCTAACCCTTCCGAAGTTATTGATGAAGAGACGTCTATCCCTGCACTTCGAGGCCATGAGAAGGTCGCTGCTGATGCTATGGAAAACCAGATGGTTGTTGCCTCGGTGATAGAAGAAACCGAAATAGCAGCGGAGAATACCGAAGGAATTGTTGCTTTGGTCGTGGAAGCCGCTCCAGTGATTGAGAACCGTATAATAGTGTATGAATATCCAACTGCAGGGGTTGCTTTCGATCCTCCATTTAACACTTCACTCCCATATCATGAGCTGGTCGGTGGATTCAGCGTTCCCATTGGATATGCACACTTGTACGAGACGATATGGAAGAAGTTCGGCCACATGATCGTTGACAGGAACCCTGGGCTTACTTATGCTTTAACCATGCAAGTAGGCGTTATCTTGCGTGTCGTGAGTGATATGCATACGAGACCCAGGAATACCGTGACTCCAGATATACTCTTTGATTGGGAGTTTAACTTGGAAAATTCAGAAAGACTTGGCCTCAACGTGAGATGGCTTCGTAAGCAAATAAACGTTATCAAGGATTCATGTGAGAAGAACGTACCCTTTCCAAACGATACTGTGAAGGAGAAGGAGGACAAGATTGCCAAGTTGACCGAGGAGTTGAACAAGGAGAGGGCGGCTTTGCAAATCTTGAAGGATGCTAATGAGCGAAAGCCTTTTCTTGCTGATCTCTTAAACTTCTGAACTTCTGAGAGATGTGAGGTTTATACTTGGGTTTTGATATTTAGATGGTTTTGGATTGACTGATGGTTAAGGATTTTCTTGTAGATTTGATAGAGATTTTCTTTTACGAAATATGAACTGAATTTTGATAAATTGCTGAATTCAAATACTGATTGAAAGTATTGCAAATGTTTTGGAGGAATTGAAATACAAATGAAAGAAAATCCTAAATGTTAAATCCCAACGCCATGAGTGCTTCAAACGCCCAATACCTTAAATATCCAATAATTTCAGATAAACGCCTTGAGCCAATTTTCGTGAATTACTGGTAGGGTTCTGCCATCTATGTTGGTCAATTTTTAGTATCCTCCGGCCACGGACTCAGCGACCACGAATGGTCCTTCCCAATTGGAGTTACTTGTAGAATGAAGACCGCGCTGAACTGCTTTGAGAACCAGGTCCCCTTCATGAAACTTGTTGGGCTTGGTCGATCGTGCCTTGAATATCTTTCGTTGATTCAGAATTCCCTGTTTGATGGAATTCCACGATTGTGGCCCGTATGGACACTTGCACGGAAGAGAGTATCCAGCATAGTGTTGATCATGCTTAGCCAAATCTTCAGCAATAAACCTCTCGATGGAGTGACCGATTTGAAGAAGTTCTGAATCCAACCATTGAGTGTAATATTTCTGAGGCGAAGTTACCCACTCGTAGCTTTTGATGACTGCTAAATTATTCATGGGGAGAAGTCCCTGGACCATAGTAGCGTATTTGAACATTGGTAATATTGGAGCAAGAGGAGGAATAAGACTTGCCTGAGTTCGAAACCTTCTGACAAAGGAGTGCGGATTTTCTACGAGTTCTTGCGTAAGCCCCATCAGAGCTGTTACTTCTTCCAGATGCTCAAACGGTGGTGCGTCCTCTGCTTCGTCTTCCGACTCGGAATCCTTGTCGATGACAGGATGTGTTGAAGGCATCGTTGTCCTTTCAGCATGAATCCAAGTTCTCCCAAGGATCATGTCGTATCCAGGGTCTTCCCGGATTATGAAAAACTTGGCCTCAGTGCAGATCAATCTTTCCGTAACTTTGAGAGTGATGAAGCCGTATGCGTTTCTGTAAATTTCTTCGTGGTCCCTGATTGCTATGGGAGCGTGGGTGGATTCCTGTCGAGTAATACCAGCAGCTCTGAGAGTTTTCAAAGGGATGATGTTGACGGCGGTACCAACATCGATGAACGCCCTCTTGAACTCATTTCCTTTAATGTGCACTGTGGTGAGCAGTCCCCAGTCATACATTTCTGTGTCGGTGGCTGAAGGTCCGGTGGTAGTCTCTTGGATCAGCGGACGTCTTCCGGACACGATGTGGTTAAGTGCATCAAACATGTCTTTCCTTTGAGCTTTCGAAAGATACAACAGCTCGCAGACACGTTCGATCAGAGATTGGACCGTTTCCTTGACAGGAGGTTCAGAGATGGTAAAAGTTCTGACTGGGAGGGGGTTTTTGTGCACCTCCTCAGTCCCCAGGTTGAGCTCTCCTGATTTGACCTTTTCTTTGAATATGCGCTTCAAAATTTTGCAATCACTCGTGGGATGGCTGACATATATATGGAAGCGATAGTACCGAGGATTTTCCATGGCCTCTTCAGTTGGTTCCTTCTTGACATAGGAAATTTGATTGCGCCGTCTTGAATCCAGGCATCGAGTAGTTCATTAACTTCTTTCATTGAACAGGGAAAATCAGGTGCTTCTGGATCTTCCGTATGCTGAGGAGGGATTTTCGAATTCTCCTTATTGTGTGTCTTTGAAGGGGTGGAGGAAGTCTGCTTGTGTTGTGGTTCTTCTTTTCGCTTACTCCCTTCCGCGACAGCATTTGTTGAAGGTTGCAGGTTATATTGCTTGTTGATCAGACGCCTGCTTCCTCGAGTGTCATTTGAATCTTCAGTCTTTGTAGACTTTGCTTTTTACAAAAGAGCGGGTGCAGTGGTTGCCGACCTCTTCGCAGCTTCGTGAAGCTCTGAGAAAGTCTGGAATCGAAGGTTTTCTAGCAAGGCCCTGTATACCGGGAGCATGCCATTGATGCACAAGTCCACCAGTTGTTGCTCCGTGACGTTTGGGTCATGACAATCCAGGGCTTGGACTCTGAACCTTTTCACATAATCATTGGGATTTTCACTGACCCTCTGAAACATTATTCTAAGGTCGGAGAGGGTGACTTGTTCTGACACGAAGAAGTATTTCCTGTAAAATGCGTTTAACCATTTCTCCCCAATTGTTGATGGTCCCTGGTGTGATGTTTTTATATCAGGTGTATGCCCTGCCTTTCAGAGATTTTGAGAATTCCTTGAGACGGACGACATGATTATGTTCATGTTCTCCCAAGGCTTCGAGAAAATGAGAGACATGTTCCCGAGCATTGCCAGTTCCGTCATACAAGGTGAAAGTTGGAGAAACGTAAACTTTGGGGAGTGGAATCCTCTGCGTAGCGGAAGGATAAGGAGGTTGATGACGATGGTCATGCGACGTCTTGCCTTTTCCATGGTTCTCTAAGAGGTGCTCCAGATCCTCGCGAGTGATGACATTCGGTGATCCTTTCACTGATGAGTTGTCTGCAGTAGTTTTGTGGACTTCGTCATCTTCTACTGTATGGATTGGAATTACTTTAGGACCGTCGTCCGAGGATTTATCCTTCTCATTTCCCTTCTCTTGAGTCTTCTCTGACATCTTGTCAGTAAGAGTTTTGAGATAATTGCACAGCTCCTTCTGTGTAGCAGCCATGTCAGTCTGATTCTTTGCAAGAGTCTCCTGTACTTTGATAAGATCGGCAATGGTAGGTGGTGGATCTCCTCTGACTTTTTCAGGGTGTCGTCCGGACAGTGGGTGTCCTTCGACGTGAGGAGGAGTAACGTCACCACCATCAATGTTGGAGGTCGGAATTGTCTCCAGGATAATCTGATTATTGTTGTTGCTAGTGCTAGCACGGTTTGTATTAGGATTAGTAACTGAACCTGACCTGAGATCTACCAGCTTGTGAAATCGTGAGATTGCAACCGAGAGATTAATCTCCCACTGTGGTCGCCAATCTGTAGATAGGGAAAACGATTTGATGGTTTTTAAGGAATTGAGGAGACGACCGTACGGAGGAGACTCCTCGAACCGAGCGAAATGTTAAACCTCACACAGATGCACCGCTGCAAAGGGGGTGCTTTAGATTCGAGAGATCAATCTGTAGTACTCCGGCCTAAATCAAGACAATGACCGTTCCAGAGTAAATTCGATCACAAGAGAGGATGGGTTGATCTGTAGGAGGGAAGCTGGGAAATGTGTGGAATCAATGGTAATCAAAGATTGTGGGTGTGTGAATTCTGAATATGATAAGCTATGAATGATTGAAATTTCTCAATTGAGAGTAGTTGCTCAATTGATGAGTTGATGATCTCGTGTTGTCGATGAGACGTGAGATTGATGATATTGTTGATGATTTAATCATGATTCAGAGACTTATTTATATTGCTGGAATTGTAGACACCATGATTCCATGAAGTGTGACAGTTGATGGAATCAAAGAGTGGGGAAGTGGAGATCGTGTTTGAAACCAGTTGCTCAACGTGTGGAGACTTGGTCGATTTTCCACCCACTACCTCGTGAATTCCTTCAACTGATTGCACGACTTGCTCACATTCCATCATGAGTTTGAACACACGTGTCGTAGACCGCCAGACAAAAAACCCTAAGTGATATCCCCCCAAGTGACACGATTGATGTCTCGTGGTTTGTTAGTCAATTGATGACTTCGTGGTTTGATGGGACGATGAGTCCATGTAGTCGTTGAGTGGAACATGATGTTCTGAAACTCATGAATTGAACATGTCATGAGATAGAGGTATAGTTCTTATGCTGAAGTGAGCAAGTATTGCTCATTCGATGGATCGTTGAATATTGATTGTTGAACCAATATTGAGCAAATAATCCTCATCTGAGCAAGTGCTGCTCATGTGATGAATTGTTGAATATTTGATCGTCTGAGCATGTGTTGCTCATCTGATGGATTATTGGCAGCATACTAAAATATTAATTAGAATACGGTCGTTGAACCGAGCATAATTAATGAAATTAATGACCATGAGGCCGTCGTAAAATTATTAAGGTTGGAATCTGGAATGATGATCCTTGGATTCAGAAACCCTAATTTGATCAATTGATGATCAATTCATGGTTGTCAGAATTTCAACCATGGGACGAAAGAGGGAGCGACTACGTGGGACCGTGGATCAACCATGTAGTGTCCATATGCTCACGTGAGCAAATACAAAGACCTCCTGAAGAGTTGACGATTTGTTGGTGGAAGAATGATTAAATGTTGGTTTAATCATTTATTCAAAAAATGCTCGTCTGAGCCTTAGGTGAGAAAACCTAATTAATTATGACGAGGCGAGGGACCGACCATGGAGTCATGAAACCGGCCCTGGGTTATCCCGTGACCGCCTGACGATCACTTCATGAAAATCCAAAGTGTTTGGGAGAGTTTTGGACCTAATACGAGCAATTGTGCAAATTAGGTCAAAACTGTGAAAATTGATGGGACCGGCTTCCGTGAGCCAAAGAGCCAATCTTGGTCGGTCAAGATAGCATGCTCGTGTCCCCAGGGCATCCACGTCTCAGTCCTGAGAATTGTGATATTTTCTGGCGTGCAATTGAGCATCCATTCGAGAAAATATGCCAAAATTAGGGTTTCGACGAAACTGAGGAAAAACACCATGAGATGATGAAAAATAATTATAAAATAAGGAATGAGGAGGTGTGGGACCTCCGTGGTCAAGGCATGGTCGGCCGGTCGTGACCACGGTCCCGTGGTGCCTTTTCCTTAATTTTGTAATATTTTGATGATTTTATGAAAAATTCATGAATTTTGAGAAATCTAATGAATTTTGGGAATTTCCATGAATTGAAGGAGTTTTCATGAGTTCAAGGAAGCAAAAGATATTAAAATAATAAAACAAGGGCGTGTGGGACCGTGGAAGGCATGACTGGACGGTCAGGGCCCGGTCCCACAAGTTTCCCTAATTTTATAATGATCTTATGAAAAATTCATGAATTTTGAGAAATTTGATGAATTTAGGGAGTTTCCATGAACTGAATGAGTTTTCATGAGTTCAGGGAAGCAAAAAATACTAAAAAATTAAAACAAGGGCGTGTGGGACCGTGCAGGCATGGCCGGCTGGCTTGGGCCCAGTTCCACGAGTTTTCATAATTTTTTAATATTTTTTAGGTATTTTTGATGATTTGAGGGAATTTTTCCTAATTTGAGAGAAATACCATGAAATCAAGGAATTTGATGAATTCAAGGAAAACTAATAATAAAATAATAAAACAAAGGTGCGTGTGGGACCGGCTAGGGCATGGACAGCCGGCCAAGGTCCGGTCCCACAAGTTTTCATAATTTATGTTATTTTATTATTATTTGATGATTTGTGCAAAAATACCATGAAATCAAGGAGTTTTTCATTAAATTAGAGAAATAATAATAATAATAATAAAATAATAAGGAACCGTGGGTGTGGGACCGGTTGGGACCAAGGCATGGCCGGTTGGCCAATGGTCACGCCCCACACTCCTTTCCTTAATTTATATTATTTTTTACGGATTTATGGAAGTACCATGAAACTGAGGAGTTTCCTCGAGACGAAGGAGATTTGATAAAATGAGAGGATTTTCATCAAATCATGGAAAATAATAAAAATGCCTTAAAAATATAAAACTGGCGTGGGATTGACCACGACACGGTCGGTCGGTCGTGTATCCGTGCTCCCAGCATCCTGGTCAATATTTTTAATTATTTATTATTTTCTTCTCTATTTTGCATAGGTTCATCATTTCGTTGTATTTTTGAAATACTCGTTCGTGCGGTGACTGTTAGTGTATCATCGTTGAATACACCTTCACCATTTGAATCGGGGCTTACTTAGAGGTAGCTCAGACGCCCGGTTGTTGATTATTTATTACTAATTGTGGAATTCAATGGAGAATAATTCACAAAACTGAGTAATAAGATGTTTATTATTAATTCATAGGATCAGCTGAGGATTCGACTACGAATTCAGAATAATAAAGTGAGCATTACTATTCCATGGGATCGTAGATTCGACTATAGAATCAGAGTAATTAATGTTTATCTATTACCATTTATGAGACCAGTTGTGGGTTCGATCATGAAATCGGAGTAATGAGATAATATAGTTATTGCTATTCTATGAGATCGAGCTGCGGATTCGATCATAGAATCAGAACAATTGTTATTGTCATTCCATGGGACCAGTCGTGGATTCGACCATGGAATAGGAGCGATTGTAATTAGAAATAATTAACTTTGTGGCTCTATACTAGCAGAGCAAGATGTCTAGGAGCATTAATTATCCTGATACGAGGTTGCCGGTAAGTCATATCCTTTATATAGTCAGGGTAAACTTGTTTATTCCTGAAGACGTTATTGCTCTATACTAGCAGAGCAAGATGTCTAGGAGCCGTCCATCTCGTGATGCTATATAGAAATAATCACTGAAAGTATTCAGTATTCATGAGATATGTCGTTGTCCAGTCGTGAGACTACATATCTACATGTACTCTGAGAGAAAGTACTCTCCGTTGAGAATTCGATGAGAGACTCGTGTCTCGATACTCACGTCTGATTGCTGAATCATAGCTTCGTATAATTATGAGTTTACGAATTTAGCCCTTGTTGAAAATCCAACATCTACAACAAGCAAACGTGTACGAATCCTACCTGTTACAAGAAGCCTCTGAAGCCGCCGAAGCAGCCTAAAGGAAGTTAAAGGAGAGCAATTATCTTGTTTGTTTCTTCAGACTATTACTTTTATGTTTGAACCTTATTCATTTTTCTTTCATTAGTTTCTGTATTAGTTTTTATGAACAAGTACTTTTTTTTACTTAGTTTCTTTTTTGTATTGGTTTTATGAAAAAATACTTTTTTTTTCACTGTGTGTTTTTCTGCTTCTATCAGATAATGTTTTCATTTTTATTCTTAAATGCATAATGGATTATGCATTAGTTTTTGATGATGCATAACGTGTTATGCATTAGTTTTTATGATGCATAACGTATTATGCGTTATTGTTTTGAAGATGCATAATCTCTTATGCATTGTTTTTCGACGATGCACGATCTGTTATGCATTTATTCTTTTAAAGATGGTTGCATAACGACCCATGCAAATGTGGTTCCTTCATGCATCTGCATCTGCATAACAAGTCATGCACATTTATTTTATTAGGAATAACATGTTATTCAGGTTTATTTTGTTGCATACTTGTTATTTAGATGTTTATATGTAACCTGTTGTTCCTTCATTTTCCTTGTAAGATTTATATCATAGTACAGTTAAATGAAATAAGATTGCAGCAAATAGAAGCACTGAAACCAGCATTGATATATAATAAATATATATATAAACATCGACAAGATAACATAAGTTGTTCTGACAAGAACTACTGGCTAAAGTTAAGTTTTCATACCAACACATTACACATAACTACTGACTGACGTTAAGCTTCACACTAACTACTTTCCCATTAGTTTTCACTCCCAAGTTAAATTGCTCAACCTACCAACAACACACAGGTTGTTAAAACAAAGTTACGTTTGAGCCTTTCTATTATGCACAACTTCACATTGACGCGCAGCTTCATCACATTGACGCGCAGCATCATCCCAGATGTCTTCATTGGCATCTATCGCCCAACTGTTGCCACGATCCGTCAGCATTTTCAATAACAGACTTACTCTTTTCTTGTTGTCCTTTTCTACTGCATCTTCCTTTCCCAACTTCAGCCATTTGTCCCTGACTTGAGACTTCATGCTCATCTTCATATAATAGCATACAAATATGAGGCAGTCGGGGTGATGACCTTGTTCAAGAACAGTGCTGGTAAAAATATCCCTGTATACAAGCGGTTGCCTCTTTATATCCACGATTTGTGGTGATAGATTCAGTTCATCATATCTTTGGATCAAATACGGCATACAAGACTTTGCCATTATGAGAGCTTGTTTCTTGCAGTTAGATTTATAGCCTTCAAGACTGTTATAGTAGTTCCACTCAACCTCTGAAAAGTCATACTCTAACAATGTCCAATGTGTACCAGCAGGGTTTTCCTTTGTCATATAGTTCATTGGAATGAACATTCTCTCAACTTCAATAGGGAAATTCAAGATGAATTCTCCAACAAATTTGGCAATCCCATCTTTCTCCTTTGTTTTAACAAAGAACTGCAAAAGAAATAGGAAAAAAAAGTTAGTGGATGCAATTGCAAGGGTGCACAATAGGTGTAGAAAACAATGTTGAATAACTTGTGATGCAGTTCAATCTAGTTGCACAACATTTTATGCAGAAGTAATTATATGGGCATAAGATAATATGCAGGAATGACTTGTTATTTAGCAAAATGATTTTATTTTTTTGACTTACCCAAGCATCTGGGGTCATGAATGCAGACTCCGCATACCTATGTTCAACACTATCAGCCATCTTTTCATTTTCCCGCTTCTTGAACAACCTATAACTGTAGTAGCGTACTACTTGGTCTTCTAAGTATTCGTTGTTCATTAGCTGCCTTATTATATCTCCGTGAATCCGAATATCCCACAAGTACGGGTCTTCTCCTTCTCTGATACTCCAAGCCGAATTTCTGCAGATGACATTAGACATAATTGGTGAGATGCTTTATTCAAGTGACATGCGGAAGAACCATAAACTAGAGGGTTGTGTTATGCATGGGTTTTTTTAAGCATAAATTGTTATGCATTTATTTCATAAGAAGCATAACCTGTAATGCATTGATTTCTTAAACAAGCATAATAAATATAACAACATTTTTTGCATAACTGAACATGCATTAAACATTGAAGCTGCATAATATGTGATGTGGATATTTTAAACAATGCATAACTAACCATGCATTAAACATTGGGAGCTGCATAACATATTATGCAAACAAGCATAAAAGTAATTTTAATGTACTTACAGGCTGTTGGCATTCTCAAAGTATGTCTCCAGTACTTCCATCATGGCTGGTTCTATTGTATCCTTGTAATCTTGAAAGAATTCCATTGTTTCCAGCGGAGGTAATTTTCTGAACGGCAAGCCAGCAGACGTACGGGGATTTTCTTCTTCAACTTTATTCTCATCAGGCTTGTCTTTTTTCTTCTGTTGCTTCCCTAGCTCACAATCTTTGAGTAGTACACTGGTTGTCCTTTGATTCCATGTTGTCCTTTCCTTGATTCTTCTTACCTTGCTTCCTGGTTGCTTCCCATCCTCTTCTGCCTTGTTTGCTTTTCGCTTCACTACTGACTTTTTCTTCAATGGTGACCTCTTCAAAAATTCTGTTCTTGGTACAAACTCCCCTCCTACGTCTTCTTCCTAGAGATTCATGTAATCAAAATGTGTTATATATAAACAGTTTATTATGAAATTAATAAATAGTTGATTAAACAGCAAAACAATAATATAGTAAACAGTTTATAGTTGATTAAAAATAATAAGTAGTACATAGTTGATTCGACATTAATAAAAATACCATAATAAAAGATGTTATGTTGCTTTTCTAAAAGTTTTAAAATACAAAATCTATTTATATTTTAGGTACCAGGTTTTGTGAAATTATCTCCATCTCAGCATCTTCATTATAGCCTTTTTCTTTTTCAGCATCTTGTGTGGCACCAGGAGTTAAAGGATTCTCAACCACCATCTCCTTCTCTGCATCAATAACCATCTCAACAGCTACTTGTTGTGTCTTTTCAACCACTGGCTCTTCTGGTTGTTGTGGTTCTTCAGTTTGATGTTGTGGTATCTCAACAGCGGGTTGTTCCAGATTTTCAGCTTGATGTTGTGGTCCACCAGCATCATCTTTAATTGCAGCAGCAGGTTGTGATAAATGCAGATTAAATGTGGGCACCACATATTATTCTGCTTTCTTCTGAGTTTCTGGAAGAATGTCATCATCACCACCGGCCAAAAAGTCTCTTTCCTGTGCTTCAAGTCTTTCTTGTGTTGTTGTTATATTTGGTGATGTCTCCAATTCCACTTGAGTTTTTTTTTCCTTGTCGTCGTTGGAGAGATTAACAGCTTTTTCCATGTCCATGAAAGGTGAAGACTGGATACCTTGACTAGCCGTTTGGTCTTGGCTATCGAGTCTGATAACTTCTGGCCCTGATTCTTGTGTAGGTGGTTCAGTTGAAAATACCAGTTCAACAAGAGTCTCATTCCTTGGCAAGTTTTGGCTCAGTGGGTAGCTTGGCTCAGCTGATGATACATTGACACTAGGTCCACCTGACGACTCCTCCTGCACTTCTATGTTGCCACAATCAACGAGCAATTCCTTCACGTAATTATACAACTTTTCGTTGAAGTCTACTCAACTCTGTCTATTCCTCTCATGAGTCTGCTTCATGTCTTTCAACTTTGCTTCAATGATCTGCAACCTTGCTTCAGCACTATCGGGGGGACACGTTTCTTTTTCAATGATCTTAATCGCATCCATAAATGCTTC
Organism: Papaver somniferum; assembly: GCF_003573695.1. Classification (NCBI taxonomy): domain Eukaryota; kingdom Viridiplantae; phylum Streptophyta; class Magnoliopsida; order Ranunculales; family Papaveraceae; genus Papaver; species Papaver somniferum. The sequence continues at coordinate 175,027,329 of NC_039366.1, forward strand.
TTCATATTTTTCCATGTTGTCTTCAAGATTGATTGCGACGAGATCATATATCTCTTTCCTTTTTCTTGGTTTTCTTGGTTCACAGAATTCCATCTCCATTGCACTGTACTCATCTCTAAATTTCTCATTATACTGCAACATGATTAATGACACTCATCAAAGGAATGCATAACAAATATAACAACATTTTTTTATATGCATAACCTGTGATGCATCTCGTCTAAACAATGCATAACTAGTCATGCATTTAATATTGGAACTGGATAATATGTCATGCATTGATTTGTTAAGGTGCATAAATTATTATGCATTTAAAAACACAACCCTGCTTAACTCCTTTTCAATATTGAAAAATGCATAACCGGTCATGCATTCATATATTGGGTTGCATAACATGTTATGCATTGATTTATTAAGGTGCATAACTTATTATGCAGTTATCATTTTTTGCTAACGTAACTTATTATGCATTCATTTTTAAGGAATTTAGAGATACTTTCATAGATGCATGAAGGTCAATTATAAATCATGAAATGTTCACAAACAGGTACCTTTAAGAATGTAATATTCTTCTTGAGCATTGCTTTCTTCATTGCTGCCAAGTCCCACTTCGCAGCTCTCGGTGTAGCATTGGAACTGACCTTGACGATGTTGGATGATATCTCATCTATGTTAGAATGCTCAGCCAACCAAAGCTGCAAAAAATAATAACTAAAAAGATATTTTGTATCCAAGAAATTAATATTTATTGACAGATATTATGAAAGTAAAAAAAAAACTAACTCACAAGAGAATATATAGTGCAACCACTGCAATTCCTGATATGAAGATTGTCTCTTTTTACAGTCTTGATTCCCTCAATCAGGTGTTCATGAATAAGATCAGGAAAAGAGACAGAGTCCATGGTTTCCAAATCCTTAACTAAACCAACATACGAAACGTCTAAATTGTCTCCATTTGAACGACAAAAGAACAAGACGACTAGCATGTAAAGGAAGATAAGGCAGACAACTTCCTCTTCATGACCTTTCTTATCAAGTTTTTCCAACACCAACCTTTCAATATGATCTATTCACACCTTTGTTACCCATGCTTTGGGATCTGTGCTGATAAATCATGGCTTTGTTTTGAATGAGAATTGCTTGACGAGGGGATGTGATTGAGTCAGCTCTATCTCTGCCTTCGAAGTCAGAATATCATTTCCTCTGTCTCCTTCAATTCTTGGAATCAGAAATGTAACAGCAACCTCACTAGACGTTGATGCTATGGACTTGTTTTCAGAAAACTTGAATGCATGTCGATTCAAATCTTCATGGTCATATGATAGAAAGACTTCATCCATCTGCTTGTTGCTCTTACCATCCAATTGTGCCATGTTTGCAGCATATAACCAGTTATAGAACTTTCCAAACACACATACATTCATCATGTTAGCCTGCAACGGATTCAAACCACCTCTGTCTTTTATCTTACTAAACAAGTGACCTACCCTAAGTAAACCTGCTCTATAAGTACCTCCTTGAATTGCAGATTTGGTTTTAGGTTTAACTGCATAAACAAAAGAACAACACATTTTTTATATGCATAACCTGTGATGCAGCTAGTCTAAACAATACATAACTAGTCATGCATTTAATATTGGAACTGGATAATATGTCATGCATTGATTTGTTAAGGTGCATAACTTATTATGCATTCATATTTTTAAATAAGTTATGCACCTTAACATTTTAGAACTGCTATTTTAGAACTGCATAACCACACATGCCTCTTTCTCAGGCATCTGTATAAACCATTATGCACATCTTTTACCATGCATAATCTGTTATGCACTACTAGTTAATACTACATAAACAAACAGTTGAATGCATAACATATTATGCATATTTTTTAAGAAGGCACAATATGTTATGCATTTGTTTTTTTAACAAGCATGATTGTTTTACATACGAACAAGCAGGTAACTGATAAGAGAAGTTTATTAACTGATGCACAACAGGAACATGAAGGAATTCAACGCACCTTGTTTATAGACAATACATTGCTTATTAGATTCTTCTTCTTCCTCCTCTTCACTCTCGGATCTTTCGATTTGCTTGTTCTTCATCCTTTTCAGGTCTTTCGATTGTTTGGGTTCATGTCTTTTTATTTTCTTCTGATGATCAACAACTTGCCTCACTGAAACAGACCAAATCAATATTGAAACAAATCAAAGACACCAATTAAACAATATATCACACAGAAGATACCACAAGCAAATCTTACCATCTTCGGCATCCTCATTGTCTGCATCATCACCCAATACTTCCTTTGACGCAGCATTCTTTGCTTTATTTTTTCCCTTAGTAGCTTTTTCAGGCCTAGGTGAACTAGGTGATACTTGAGGTGACGCCTGATCTTTTAATCTCTACGACTTCCTTGACAGGGTTGCTTCACGACCTGATCTTATAAATAAGCTATTCATATTAAGTTATGCAGTAACTTTGGTAAGCTTAGGTTATGCAGTAACTTTGGTAAGCAGAACCTGTTATGTATCTGCATAACAAGTTATGCACATTTTTCTACAGAATTTTGTTATGCAGATGAATCACAGACACACGAAGGAACGTAAATGCATACCCGTGACTTTTCTTTTCTTCTTCGCAGCGTTGTGTTTTTCCTTGGTTCTTGTCTCCTTTTGTTGTTGGTCACCAGCAGTTTCCCCTTTTTGCTCTTCTAGGTTATCATCATTAGCAGGTAAAAATGATGTTAAAATTTAAATAGATGAAAATTAAAAAGCAACACCTAAAAATGGGTGTTATGCAGTGTTTTTTTTGTAAGCATAACCTGTCATGCATCTGCATAACAAGTTACACACATTAATTTGATGTTGCATACCCTGTCATGCATCTGCAGAACAAGTTATGCATATTTATGTTATGCAGATTTATGTAATGCAGTTTTTTTTTATGCAGAATCAACACATCAATTAGTGAGGATGCATACCAGAGACTTCCAATCTTATCTCAGCATCCTTGTTTGCCTTCTTTTTCATCTTTACCAGTGTTTGGTCGCTATCACTTTCTCCTTTTTCATCTTCAACATCTTCAGGTAAAATTGATGTTAAAATCAAAGAGTGGGTGAGTTATAGAGCAAAAGAAATTAGGGGTAAACATATTTAGGATGAAAATTTCACCAGAAACAATTTTCTTCTTAGATGTGTTCTTCTTTTTGGGATTTCCGGCTTCTGGTTCATCATCGGCTTCTGGTACAACAATACTTAAAATTAAAAAAACAAATGGAAAAAACAAAATCGAAACACAAACGGATGAAGTAATTGCTGAATCTCACCGTTTTTTTTCTTTTTCTTCGACTGAATTTCTCCTTCGTCTTCAACATCAAGAACAAAAGTTAAAATCGAAAAAAAAAAATCTACTGAATGCATGCAAGAATACATCGACTAGAACTAGTTTTAATACCTGTTTTCTTCTGTTTCGATTTCTGAAGACGCGTTTTCGAAGGTGTTTCATCCATTAAATTGATTTCTGATGAACGTGTTTTCGTTTTCTAATGAACTGTTGTAAATGATTTTTAGGGTTTGATCCAACTTCAATCGGTTTTAAATGATTGATTTGTTTGAATGATGTAGAAGAAAATCTTTGCAGATCCGTTACAGTGTTTATGGAGGAATAGGAATAGAGAAAGAAACTGGTGAGAAACGGGTGAGGAATAAATGAGAAGAAGAGAAAAGAAACGGGTGAGAGGAATAAATGTTCTGACCGTTTTCGGGAGTTAATAGAACTGCCCAGAACCGCTGAAGGGTAATTGAGGAACTCTGCACGTTTTTAAGAATTTTAAATAATGTTGGGTGCGACTGTAGGGAAAAGTAATTGTGGGCCTGGCGATAAGGAAAAAAATATCTGGGCCTACGCCTAATTTTCCCATTATTCTTTGCCTTAATCATTACAAGTTAGCTTCTTTAAAGCTTCTTTAAATACGGAAGGAGAAACCCTGAAAATAGCTCCCTGACTACTAGTAGCATTACACGTGGGAGGATCTGGAGCATTCAAAATTAAAACTGATTAACCCTAGACTGAATTTAACGACTAATCAAGGCAAAACTTAAATCCTAAGCCACTGAATAACCTAGCAGCCATCCCGCCAGTGCTTATTGATAAGGGCTACCCTCCGGAACATGACACAAATCTTGGATAACGTTGTTTAACTTCACCTTGATTAGACTTGGTACAGAAGTTCAGGCCATCTTCAGCATATAAGATCAACATAACGTGTCTAGCGCTGCGGTCCTTTTGTCAGCTCTTTTTGCTGGTTTGAACCAAACATGAGCACATGAATCTGCATTTCAATAGTCTATAATCGAAACAGATGCTAGACAGCACTTAATCATCAGCAGATGCCTTTATAATAAAGAAGGGTGAAATCATTATGTAATGATACCGGTGACCTTGTCAGCATCAGTTTCCTACTACCGCTAAAAAAACACCAAAACAAAATAAAATCAACAACTGCTTGCTCACTCCCTATTTCTATTATTTACAGCAACAACATTGTTGGCAAGCTGCTGACTCACCCTTTATGACTAACAGAGTTTTAAGCAAATTGTATTGAACTTTCCAGAAGACCAGCTTCTGTCAAAGTTCACCCATCTAGGTCAAGTACAAAACATTGTCACAACAAACCCAGTAACTAAAAGCTGATCAAGTATGCTTGATACAAACAAAATGAGTAACCAGTACCAGATTAGACTTATAAACCTTGGAGTAGAAGCTGGTCTCATGTGTTTTCCTGGAATGACTGTGATCGACAGAGTGCAGCTGGGTTTGCTTGTAAGACCTGTTCAGCATCTGATGCTTGGTCCTTGTTTTTTGTCTTCGACTCAAAAGCTTTGAAGATACCGCCTTTTATAATTGGTTCTTTCCTATCTGGCTTGAAACCTAGAGTAGCCCAAATAGAACTCTTTGCAGCCTCATCTGGGTCATCAATTCTTAACGTCTTTGGAACCCAAAGACATTTTTCTGCTTTCTCTTCCCCTTGTAGATTGACATCTCTAGAATGCTTACCTAATGTTGGTGAGCCATTGCTTGAACAACCACTGTTGCTAGTGGAGGAAGAAGGAGAGATACTTCCATTAGATCCAACCCATGGCACATTCCAAGATCTGGCAGCCCAGCCAGGCATGCAACCCCAATAAGAGGCGGGTATAAACGGAAATGGCATGCTTGGGGTGCACAAGGCAGGAGCAGCTACCATTGGCATTGGACCCCACTGAACTGGCCTAGGACTACCATTCTCTGGACCACAGACCAGCTCAGGACACCTAGGGGGTGCCATGGCAGCTACGTTATTCCAACCTGGACTCCATGGGTAGGCCCATGGTGGACCTGGGTAACAATAAGCAGGATGTGGAGGATTAATTGTGCTGAAACAAGCCGGAAGAACACCTTGCTCCATCTGAATACCATTTTTAGGCAACTCTTCTTCGCGGTGAGTAGCAGTCGTGAAAGAATCACAAGAGGATGGTTCCTCTCTTGTTTCTCCAGAAAGTGCAGCACCAACCTCAACTTTTCTTTTCTGGTCACCTAGATTCAGCACAGTTGCCATTGATTCACAGAGAGGTGCTTCTGTACCAAATCTTAGGACACTGCCATTTCCATTAAGAGGCGCAGAAGGTGTAAAAATTGCCCCAGGTGAGAGTTGGTGATTGGCTGAGTCGAGTGAGTCAACCTGGTTGGTTGGAATTCCATCAGAAGACATCATTAAGTGACGGTATTGTGAAGCTAGGTGCTTGTTCTTCCGGCGTCCGGCTCCCACGGGAACGTTCCTCATGGTTCCTCCAGCAGTCCAATATCTCTGACAGTTTTTGCAGAAATGTCGAGGTTGGTTAACATTGTAATTGTTGTAGTAGCAAAATTTTGTTTCCAGGCTGTTGCAGCGAGGGCATGGTAGGATCTTGTCTGGTTTTTTAAGAAGCTTTTCTTGATCACCTGAATCATTTCCGCCCTGGTCTTCCTCACTTTTGGGGTCCAGCATAACTTTGTTTTCCTTGGTGCAATTTTGATAGTTGTTTTCCTTACCAATACTCAAAACAGGCTTATCAGCCTTGCAAGGGTCTTCCACAGAAGAGACATTAGAATCTGTTTTTGTTGTTTTTCTGCATCTGTCCTGTATCAGAACAGAAAACACAGTTGGTTTCACAATACAACTAGTCATATGCCATGGATGCAATTCGATTTCTGCATGACAATTAGTAGTGACATAATAGTGCGTGTCATGAGTGGTTTTAAAAAAAGGTGGACAACCCAAAATCTTTTTCTTTTTTTGGTTCTGTGGTTAGAAAAAGAAGAAGGGTGGAATATAGAAGAAGCATGTCAAGCAAGGCACCCAGATAGTTCCAAGTGAGTCATCCTGAACCGGACTACAGTTCTTTTGATATGGTCAAGGAACTACAAGAATAGCATACTGAATCACTGCTATTATTACAACTTGAAAGTACTAATGAAACGGCAATTCAAGATAAATCAAAAGACTCCCATACATTGAGGCCAATGGGTCTTATTTAGCACCAAAACTACAGACGCATCAAGATTGTATAACTTCAAAGTCAAAAGTAAGAACCCAAAACCATACACGAATTTAATCAAACAGCTCAGGTTACTATACTTCATAATGAAATTAACATCAATTACAAATTCTCACAGTAGTATTTTGCTACTAAATCTCAAAATTCACCCCAAAGAACTACCAGTAAGATCTGAGGTTTAAGATGATATCTTGAGAGGTTTCCAGAGGCATAAAAATCACTATCTGCTGTATGTAACCAATCAAATCAGGGTTTTAATTACTAACTATAACTCCAAAAAAAAACACACACACACACACACACAGATAAATTTACTAAAAACATATAATTAAACACACAGAAGAAGAAGAAAAAAAACTACACATGATATTTTCATTTAAATCTTCAATAAAAAAAAATACAAACTTTGATACCAATTTTTATTTTTTGAAAACATTAGAAACAAAAGTCAAGTATAACTGAGTAAGGGAAAAAAAACATACTAAGATTTACTTGTTTTCTCAACGCTAACTTAAAAACACATACATATATTTCCATTGAGAGATGCACAAACAAAAAAAAGGTGTCTGGAAACCGAACAGACTTTGCAAGTTTCAATCATCAACACGTACTCAGAAACTACTCATTTCACTCCAAACAGCAGCTTTTTTCTTACTTAACAGAAATCAGAAACATAAATAAAAGTTACCTTATCTTCAGAGAAGAGTGGTGGAATCTGAATTTCTAGATCGGATTTTTCAACAGCCTCGACTGTAATCTGACTTTCTTGTAACGGAATGGTTCTTCCAAATAGTTTAATAGCCGGATCTTTTAACTCAGTAGTCATTTTTTTTTACTCTAATTATCTTTTTCTTTTTCTTTCTGGTTTCAGTTTCTACTACTTTTCCTTGGAAACACGAAGAGATCGATGAACATATCTTTTAACAAACACACAGACAGTAGAGGAGATTGAGATTAGAGAGAGAGACTTTTAATAAAATAAGTCTCAGAGAGAAACCACTGAGGAAAAAACACGAAGAACGTGACAGAGAAAGGGATTTATTTTAACATTTTATTTCTTCAATTCATTATTTTTGTGTTTTAATAAATACTTATAAATTAATATTTACCGGAGAAATAGGTTACCTATATTCCTAGCTGGTGTCCTAGTCAGTGTTGAGATGGCTTTTGAGCCACGAATTTCATGGGTTGTGGATCCAACGGCCGAGGTCATGTTTTTCACTATCACAGTCTTGCGTCCCACACGGATGAGTGGAGGTTTTCCACCGGAGTGACAGAAATAACCTTAGTACCTCGAAAAAAAAGAAAAAAAGGACATGACTATGGTCTAACTCTAGATTGTGGATCCATATGTTGATGTCATTCCTCTGTGATTGATTTGCATCAGTATCAGATGAAATAAGTACTAACCAAGAAAGTATCGTCTGTTAAATTTGTTGCGTGCTTGTTATAGCTCTTTTAAGTTTCCGAGTTGTTTGTTTTTTCCAAAGAACCTAACCCGAATTAATTGCTGAAACTATGTATAAATCAATCACAGATTTACAAAGAGTCAGATGTTGGCATAAAAAATTGTAACAACAATAAAATATACAAAAAATAATGTTTATTTGCATACGAAGGTGCATTTATAGAGAGGAAAAATTTAAAAAATTATGAATACTTGGATTTTCCAATATAAATAAATATTATCTCTCGTATACTTTTCGAAAATGATAGATACACAACGAAGTGTATGCACCGTGTGATGGAGGGATGGGTCCACTTCTGCCCACCCCTATCCCAATGCAGAGAGGGTGATCTTTCTGCCGTTGGATCCCCTCTCGGTGTACACTTCGTTGTGTATGTAGCAAAGCCGTATACTTTTACTTTTGTTATTATTTCTCATATCAATGACCGACTCTTATCTTGTATGTACGTGTACAAAATAATTCCACTTTGGAAACTTAACCGTTGTTTATTTTAAAACGGCATTGATATAATAATCGTAATGAAATCTCATGTGCTAGCAAGGAGTTTAAGTTTCCTTTCTCTCGATGGTTTTTTCAAGTGTTTAGGTTGGTCCAATGGATGCATTGTAGGTTGTCTTTTCATGAAAACTACTAATCATGATTCATTCATAACCTATGCAACGCAATCAAGAACGGTAATTTCCAAAACGAAACATCTTTACTGGTAAAATGTTTTTGAATCTTTCTAGACAAGCACCGTCAAAACTGAGATTCCATTTCCACTTTAAGAAAATAATGAATCCCTTGTTGCTCGAATAGCATTGACCCTCTGGTATAGGTTCCACCGAAACCCTAAAATGGCATGGTTGGTTTTGGCAATGTCCAAAACAATGCCTATCAAACAATTTTTATACTTTTTTCTTCTTTCTTTTTCGGCCAAACCATCTCACATGAGACAATCTAGTGTATTAAAGTTCTTTAAAATATTAATTATTTTTATTCACATTTGCACAAGTTCTAAGTAGAACCAATAATGTTATTATAAAATGGTTCTGTCGAATTTTACATATGCATTGAGCATTTCTAATGGAATAACAATTTCACATAATATGATATTCCATAACTTATGAGTAGAGGTTCACTATAAAAAGAAAACTAAAATTAACTTGTTATTTCTAACATGAATATCGAGGACAAATATGACTGTGTGGATAATTTATACAAAATTGTGTTAGAAATTAGAATGAAGCTAAGTGACAATAAAGAGAATGACCATTTTATATCAAATTTAATATTTATTTATGATATGTTACAAGCAGCACCAGTATATTCCTTTCTCTCTACTTTCGTAAGTTACTTTTCAGGTCTCCTCAGACCTTCTACATACTCTACATAATATACACAATTATTCTTACAAATTGGTTTTCAAGGTTAGTTAAGACTTGGAACATGATACTGATTTTTCCGATTAGTTATCGCCATTCTTTGGATTATACCACGCCATTTTCTTAAAAGATAGTCAGATTCAAATACTGTATGCGATTTAGTTGTTTTTAAATACAAATATCAGATACATAAAGAAGGGAAATTGGATATATTCATACACACTTTAGTAAAGAACCAACAATTGGGGATAGTTGATTTAATTGGGAGATATGATCTATTAATTCATGCTTCAAAAAAAAATGATCTGTTTATTCCATCCTTGGTATCCTTCCAAGGGGTGTCTCAAAAGTATAATCTAAGTTATCCTTCTTAAATATTATTAAATTGTTTTTTATAAGTTTTTTAAAAATTTAAGCATTAATGTTTCTTACAAGCTTTAATTAGTAATCGAGCGACAAGTTGGGTACTTTTTAATGTTTCTTACAAGTTTTTTAAATATTTTCTTCTTTTTTTTTTACATTTTTTGGAAACAACGTCAACAATGGGCATGGTAATTGATGAATACCATGTCGAACGGTTATAATGTTCTTTATCAACAATAATCGGCACGATATTCATTATATAAACAATGTCGATAGTTTAATGACGTCACGGTATTCATTACATAAATAATACTGACAGTTTATAGTAGGCATTAAAATAATTTACCATGTTGACTGTAGCGTGAAACTTTTTACAGCTTTTCAAATGGAGTTCATCTGTTTCCATACCAGCCAATCTAGAATCGGCATAGTATTCTTCATTCTACCATGCCGACTCTGGAAAAAAAAATCTTTATATAAGTAAGTTCAAAATTTAGTACAATTTTTTTTATTTATTAAAAAATAATTTAAAAATAGAAGGGCAGTTTAGCCATTACAAAAACTAAATGAATAAAGGATTATGAAAATTACTTCAAAATGTTGTATTGTTTTTATTCAATAACTTTATCTCTCAATTAACCTAATTATGGATTTCCTAGTAAACTGTATATGAGAGTTACGGTTTGATATACAGTTTATTCCGAAATAATTTCTGAAATAATATGATAAGAGAAAATATATATTATCTTCATTTGTGAAAAAAATATACCACTTTTTCGTTGTAATATAAAAATAGTCTAAATTAAGAAAATAATATTAATATCTCCTTTTTAAAAAGGGAGGGAGCAGCACGGAAGAGTTGAGTCCATTTGCACCCCAAGAGAAAAAGAATGAAAAAATGGTGAGATAAGCGTTGTTATGTCTCAATATTTTGAGCCGGCAATAGAGTATAGAGAGTTTAGACTTGCATTTTCCTCATAAAATTGGTGCAGGGTCAAAAATGGAACCACACATAAAAGAGAAAGATTGCCCACTCGTTATCTGCCAAAAGCGACTACACTTTAACACTTCACCAGTTAAACCGGTCATTCTCCGGTCACCATATCCAAACCACCAGGAGTAAGCCAGCACCATCTATATATTCCATTTTTCCAAGAAAGCGGGACCCACACTGTTGAAGGAAAAAGAGAAAAGTTAAAGCGCTATAAAAGTCAGTCTCCCTCCCTCCTCGTGTCATTGAAGCCTCTATCTCTCTCAGCCAACCTTTCTAGCCGTACACCTCTTTACACGTGTCCGCATCTACTTACGTGTTTCGTTGGGAAAAACTCGCTGCGATCTTAGTAATCCGACGTGGATACTTATGAGCCTGGTTTAAATACTCATATCATACATTAGCTGACACGTGGAGGTTCAAAAGCGACGAAAAAGAGAGCCTCTACAAAAGCTACTTTTAGCTGAAAAAGCGTTCTTCTTTATGCTTTTTCCTTGTTTAGACTTCTTTTCCTTCAATTTCCATTTTTAAAATTTTAAAATTAACGAAACTGATACTTAAATGAGAAGACTTTTCCGACGTCCAATTGCGTCAACCCTGGAGGATAGAAGTATCCTACATCTCTCGGATTTATTTAACGTCTCAAGGAAATCCAATGATCTGTAGTTTAAGTAGGATGATGATTTAGTGTTCTCCCGAGATGAACCGTAGTGTCTTTTTTTCCTCCATTCTCTCGGTCTTTCGTTTATTTGCACGCTTTAAATTTTACCATGGGACACAGGACAGGACTGCATTTCCGTCTATGTATCAAACATCTAGTGGTTAAATCCAATAATAATGGAACCCTGCTAATCTGAATTCAGGAATTAAGGGCTAAGAACGATGATACCCGTAGCGCCCCCAAGTGATTAACTATCCAATGAGGCATTAAAGATCTCAATCAAATATCTTAACTTCCAAATAGAAAATCTTATACGAAACTTAACCCAAAACTAAACTCACCACTGAAACAATTATAAATGAAAAATCTCTTATATAAATTAAATAGTGTGTTTGTGATTACAAAAATAATGCGCAACCCTAAAATAATTCGCAACAACTCTAAAATCTTTAATAGACGGAAACAAATATCTTCGCCTGCACCATAACTTCAGGTAACTGAAAAACTGAAGTGGGAACGAGTGAGCACATCATCCCAAAAGGGGCTCAGTGGATACCTTTATAACAATCAGGTAATCACTAACATACTTCACAGTTCTACTAAAGAAAAATGATTGCACATTTGATACACACAACACAAAGCAGAAGATTGCTCCAACTCTCCTCCCTAGATATTATGTCCATGAACAATATCTATAAAAGATCCACCACCTGACGGATCTACGGAGATGAAATACAACAACCTAAACATATGTCATCCTAACCTCGTCTCACTTAATGAAGGCGAAGATGCTAGAATAACTCCAGTCTCAAATGATAGCATGAATCCAGGTACCATATGATGTTTTCATGGAATGCGTACTCCTCATAAATTCGTATGCCACCATCTAAGTCTAGAATATATAAGAAAGTTTGATTACTATGACTCGACCCCGCAAAGCAGGTTCCCAATAGGTCCCATCCTACCAGGAACCTAGAATTTCTTCCTGAGTCGAGATCATAGTAACCCAGTCATACTACTAAGACTGAATGATCAAGCATAATATGCAAATGACTAATCTCCCCACATATATTCGATAGCTGGGGGCTGATTATTCTCCGCTACCCAGTGATACCCTGATGCGTCCCGTAGGTACCCTCAAGGCAGGGAGTCGTTCCCCTATAGTAAAATAGGTATAAAATAGTAATATCAACCCACAGCTGCCACCAGACAACTTATAGGGTCTATGTAATCTATAGGTTGCTTTGACCTATAGTAATATTGGGTACCGATCTTCACCTATGTACTAGTGCGTGGCCTTCCCCACCTATAAACGCTTAGCGAGAATCCGTGGAGAACACAGACAATCCTCGCGAAGAGACTAACCAATGCATATATGCAACATACTCATCCAATTGCACTCAAACACATGCATTGCATAAGAACATATAGTTACATTCAACATGCTCAAAAATAATAAGACATCATGCTCGCCGTTTTAAGTAATTTAATGATTACAAGAGAGTTACAAGAGTTTCCACATGTTCTGAAGACAAGCCTCGCCTACCTCAAGATTCTAAATCCACTGGTTCATCCTTTGAATCGATCGTTGTTAATAAAGACTAACTATTAATCACACAAGCACTCTAAGAATTAGTCAAAAGGCTCATATAAGGTTCATAACATAATCTCATACAGTTCTCTAGTCATAGGCTAAGTGAACTATCCAATGGTTCTACACCTTTTCATTATCTATCTTTAGCATATCAAGGTTTACTAATTCAATTAGATTGGTTATATAGCCCAATAGATAAGTCTTAAGGAGATCTACAACTTTTTAGAAGGGATCACATGCTAATTCAGACCATAAGGGTCTAAATCATCAAGACAAGAAAATTAGCTCTAAGCTCAAATCCACGGGCCTGATCCGGCATGGCCCACTAAACCGGCCCGTTACACAAGGCCTGATCCAATTAACAATCACTAACGGTCAACAGTATGGTCAGGGGAAGTCAATTAACAGTCAACATCTAAGTCCAGTCAACGGTCAACTCGGTCAAGGTCCAATGAGTCAATTCAGTTCAGGTCTGGTCACTGAGCTAACTCAGTTAGATATACTAAGTCAGATTAAGAACGAAATCAATCATATAATCTGACTGGGATGACTAATAGGCTTAAAATCAAGAAACAAAAGATTAAACAATCAACACTACTAATAACAATTCCAAAAGTACAACTCTAGCATAAACAACTTCTAACTGAAATGCACACTAACTCTAACTACAATCTTCTCAGAGACAGCACTGTACTTCAAACATAATTCATTTCATTCTCATTATAGTTACAGCTCTACCTGATACTAGATTGACTGGAGCGACTTCCAATGTAACCTTTCAAAGTAAACTATCAAGTCACCCACACATCATACTTCTAAAATCCCCCTGCAAGTATAAGCAATTACATCTCCATTCATTGTGCAAAACCATCATTATCAAAACATAAGTCAAACCATCTTCTTTAAAAGATCTGCAATACCAGCAGCTCTCACTGACACTATCATTAAACTTGAATTCTATAGTACCACCAGGTTCAGTTCCAAAACCATTAACACCTCCAATCCAAACTCATCTAAACTTCTACCCAAACATATCAACATCATCGTCAGTTCTATTCTTGCATAATGAACACCAACAAAATCTAAAATTCCTCTTCTTTATCATTTCAACAATTCAACTCATCCATTTCAGATCCACCATCTCTAGAAACAACATCTCTTAATTAACACAACCAGCACCACCCTAGCTCTTCCAACAATATCACTTTTAATATCAGCAATCCTTCATTGCATAACATTTGTGGCTCAACAACAGTACTCATTGCACTAGCACTACCATTCTTCAATTAATTCCATTCATCTTCAACTGAACTTAACTCCATGAATTCCCTGAAATCACCTAACTCCACTAGATTGTAACTGAGATACTTTGGATCTCATTCTATCCACCAATTATTACTTCCATTCACAGATTCATCATCACCGGTTCTTCATTGCATTCACCCCTGTAATTCAAATTCAAATCTAATATAAACTACACCGCAACTTCATTATTGTAGATGGGGAAAAACGATTTGCTAGTTTTTAAGGAATTGAGGAGACGACCGTACGGAGGAGACTCCTCGAACCGAGCGAAATGTTAAACCTCACACAGATGCACCGCTGCAAAGGGGGTGCTTTAGATTCGAGAGATCAATCTGTAGTACTCCGGCCTAAATCAAGACAATGACCGTTCCAGAGTAAATTCGGTCACAAGAGAGGATGGGTTGATCTGTATGAGGGAAGCTGAGAAATGTGTGGAATCAATGGTAATCAAAGATTATGGGTGTGTGAATTCCGAATATGATAAGCTCCGAGTGATTGAAATTGCTAAATTGAGAGTAGTTGCTCAATTGATGAGTTGATGATCTCGTGTTGTCAATGAGACGTGAGATTGATGATACTGTTGATGATGATAATTCAATCATGATTCAGAGACTTATTTATATTGCTGGAATTTTAGACACCATGATTCCATGAAGTGTGACGGTTGATGGAATCAAGGAGTGGGGAAGTGGAGATCGTGTTTGAAACCAGTTGCTCAACGTGTGGAGACTTGGCCGATTTTCCACCCACTACCTCGTGGATTCCTTCAACTGATTGCACGACTTGCTCACATTTCATCGTGTGTTTGAACACATGTGCCGTAGACCGCCAGACCAAAACCCTAAGTGATATCCCTCCAAGTGACACGATTGACGTCTCGTGGTTTGTTAGTCAATTGATGACTTCGTGGTTTGATGGGACGATGAGTCCATGTAGTCGTTGAGTTGAACATGATGTTCTGAAACTCATGAATTGAACATGTCATGAGACAGAGGTATAGTTCTTACGATGAAGTGAGCAAGTATTGCTCATTCGATGGATCGTTGGATATTGATTGTTGAACCAATATTCCTTGGTTTGAGCAAATATTCCTCATCTGAGCAAGTGCTGCTCATGTGATGAATTATTGAATATTTGATCGTCTGAGCATGTGTTGTTCATCTGATGGATTATTGGCAGCATACCAAAAATATTAATTAGAATACTGGTCGTTGAACCGAGCATAATTAATAAAATTAATGACCATGAGGTCGTCGTAAAATTATTAAGGTTGGAATCTGTAATGATGATCCTTGGATTCAGAAACCCTAATTTGATAAATTGATGATCAATTCATGGTTCGTCAGAATTTCCACCATGGGACGAAGGAGGGAGCGACTACATGGACCGTGGGTCAACCATGTAGTGTTCATATGCTCACGTGAGAAAATACAAAGTACTCATAAAGAGTTGACGATTTGTTGGTGAAAGAATGATCAAATGCTGATTTAATCATTTATTCGAAAATGCTCGTCTGAGCCTTAGGTGAGAAAACCTAATTAATTATGAAGAGGTGAGGGAACGACCATGGAGTCATGAAACCGGCCCTGGGTTGTCACGTGACCGCCTGACGATCACTTCATGAAAATCCAAAGTGTTTGGAAGAGTTTTGGACCTAATACGAGCAATTGTGCAAATTAGGTCAAAACTGTGAAAATTGATGGGACCGGCTTCCGTGAGCCAAAGAGCCAATCTTGGTCGGTCAAGATAGCGTGCTTGTGTCCCAAAGGCGTCCGCGTCTCAGTCCTGAGAATTTTGATATTTTCTGGCGTGCAATTGAGCATCCATTCGAGAAAATATGCCAAAATTAGGGTTTCGACGAAACTGAGGAAAACACCATGAGATGATGAAAAATAATTATAAAATAAGGAATGAGGAGGCGTGGGACCGCCATGGTCAAGGCATGGTCGGCCAGTCGTGACCACGGTCCCGTGGTGCCTTTTCCTTAATTTTATAATATTTTGATGATTTTATGAAAAAATTCATGAATTTTGAGAAATTTGATGAATTTAGGGAGTTTCCATGAATTGAAGGAGTTTTCATGAGTTCAAGGAAGCAAAAAATATTAAAGTAATAAAAACAAGGGTGTCTGGGACCGTGGAAGGCATGGCCGGCCGGCTTGGGCCCGGTCCCACGAGTTTCCCTAATTTTTGTGTATTTTTTATGTATTTTTGATGAATTGAGGGAATTTTTCCTGATTTGAGAGAAATACCATGAAATCAAGGAATTTGATGAATTCAAGGAAAACTAATAATAAAATAATAAAACAAAGGGGCGTGTGGGACCGTCTAGGGCATGGCCGGCCGGCCAAGGCCCGGTCCCAGAAGTTTTTATTTTATTTTATTATTATTTGATGATTTGTGCAAAATACCATGAAATCAATGAGTTTTTTCATGAAATTAGAGAAATAATAATAAAATAATAAGGAACCGTGGGGTGTGGGGCCGGTTGGGACCAAGGCATGGCCGGTTTGCCAATGGTCACGCCCCACACTCCTTTTCTTAATTTTATATTATTTTTTATGGATTTATGGAAGTACCATGAAACCGAGGAGTTTCCTCGAGACGAAGGAGATTTGATAAAATGAGAGAATTTTCATCAAATCATGGAAAATAATAAAAATGCATTAAAAATATAAACTGGCGTGGGATTGACCACGACACGGTCGGTCGGTCGTGTGTCCGTGCTCCCAGCACCCTGGTCAATACTTTTAATTATTTATTATTTTCTTCCCTATTTTACATAAGTTCATCGTTTCGTTGTATTTTTGAAATACTCGTTCGTGTGGTGACTGTTAGTGTATCGTCATTGAATACACCTTCACCAATTGAATCGGGGCTTACTTAGAGGTAGCTCAGACGCCCGGTTGTTGATTATTTATTACTAATTGTGGAATTCGGTGGAGAATAATTCACAAAACTGAGCAATAAGATGTTTATTATTAATTCGTAAGATCAACTGAGGATTCGACTACGAATTCAGAATAATAAAGTGAGCATTACCATTCCATGGGATCGTATATTCGACCATAGAATCAGAGTAATTAAGATTTATCCATTACCATTTATGAGACTAGTTGTGGATTCGATCATGAAATCGGAGTAATGAGATAATATAGTTATTGCTATTCTATGAGATCAAGTTGTGGATTCGATCATAGAATCAGAACAATTGTTTATTGCCATTCCATGGGACCAGTCATGGATTCGATCATGGAATAGGAGCAATTGTAATTAGGAATAATTAACTTTGTGGATCTATACTAGCAGAGCAAGTTGTTTAGGAGCATTAATTATCCGGATACGAGCTCGTCGGTAAGTCATATCCTTTATATAGTCAGGGTAAACTCGGTGTTTTTTCCTGAAGACGTTATCGCTCTATACTAGCAGAGCAAGCTGTCTAGGAGCCGTCCATCTCGTGATACTATATAGAAATAATCACCGAAAGTATTCAGTATTCATGAGATATGTCGTTGTCCAGTCGTGAGACTACATATCTACATGTACTCTGAGAGAAAGTACTCTCCGTTGAGAATTCGATGAGAGACCTGTGTCTCGATACTCTCGTCTGATTGCTGAATCAGAGCTTCGTATAATTATGAGTTTACGATTTTATCCTTTGTCGAAAATCCACCATCTACATCAAGTCCCCTGCTTACTGAGGAAAGCTATGTTCCTCAATCCGCATTAAATGGTGATTTTCCGACCATAAATAATAATACCAGTAATTGAACTTAGTCGTAAGTTGAGACGTTACCGGATTTAGAGAGCATGAGCAAACCACGACTTGATGGAGGTTTCAATGTCATGATTGGAGTGTCATTTGATGAGCATAAATTGGTGTTGAACAGCTGGTTTGGACGACGAGTCCGTGGTCGGTCAGGATTCGCGGGTCGGTCCCAATAAGGAAATCCTTAGAAAATTAGGTTTTGGAAATAAAATTGATATAAAAGGGATTAATCCCTTCTTTTTTTTTTCCCACGAACAGCTCTCCATCGTCTCTGCACCTTCACGCCAGCAGGAGAAGATTCCCGCCGCCGTCGGACCACCACCTGCCGACGCCGTAGCCGTCATCGGCCAATTTCCGGCTGGCGCTCCCAGGTACGTTTTTTTTTTTTTTTTTTTTATGTTTGCTGATTCTAAGACCTTCATGAATTGTTCATGCCTTGATCATAATGAAGTTATATACATGTGTGTATATTAGTGTGAGTTTTATGAAAAAACCCTCGTTTTTGAAAACGTATGTTCGTTCAATCGTTAGTTTTGAAAACTAACTATAATCCCTGATTTAGGAGAGATTTTTTTTTATATGAACCTAGGTCCAGTGATAAAACTTAGTTTATGAGTTTTCATGTGTACCAAGGTTTTACCATAAAATGAGTGAATTTTCATGAAATCAGAATAATCCTTCGTTTTAAAGACAAATAACGATGACATGAAGGAAAATATGTATGATGAACTTGTGTCCAGTGATAAAATTTTTCTTATGAGCTTTCATGTAAATACAAAACTTTATCATATGTATGAGATCTGAGCTTTCACAATGTTTTTTGAAATAAACCTTCATTTTAAAGACAAATAATGACGATACGAAGGAAAAATAGTTTATATATATATATATATATATGCAGCCGTGACATATATTGTGCAAAATATGATGATATATTTTATTTACATGAGTTTGTTTTCATTAAATAAAATCCTTGAGAGTTTATGTATGCAAGTTGCATTAATTGTTGTTTTTTTTTTCGAAAAATCCAAACGTGGGTTTTGAGGATTCATCAAAGATAGACAATATATTTATGATAGAATATTGTATTGTTATGAACTTCATAGGTAAGTTGTGTGAATGTTCACATTATGAAAATTGTGTCCGTGATTTCATGAAAATCAGTTTCGGAAACTAAATAAAGTTTCGTTCGTTTTTTGCAGTTTTCGAAGAGACGAACGATTTTGAGGTGTTAACTCTAGCATTACTATCACTATTGTTAGTGGAAGTATAAAAGGTAAGAGTTAAGAGTTACCATTTTTTACTGATGTTGGTTTGTTTACATAGTAGTAATCTTTGATCTTCCGGCTCCAGAAAATGTCGACCAACAATAACAACAATTATGATTACTGGTATTCCTCTTCTTCCTCGGGATCTTCTGATGAGGATTCCGACGCTCCTGTAGCGAAATCAAAGGCTAGGGTTACCCAGGAAGGGGCGAAGCCTAATGTTCCCTTGGGTGAGCGAAGAGTCTCTTTTGCCGAACTCGAAAAGAAAAGAGCTGAAGACAAAAAAGAGGATGCCCGTCAACGTGAAAAAGATCGCACCCGGCGTAAGAGACAGAGGGTTGAGGAGAAGCGTCAATTCTTGGATGGGGTGCCTTATGATTCTGATGCTGATGCTTCTGAAGGAGAGATCACATGGGAACCATCCGAGCGTTACATTAAGCCTGATCGATATGAAAGAGAGCATCAGAGGACGATGAAGAAAATTGAAGCTGAAGCTGCAGCAGAAGATAAATCGGATTCAGATGATGATGTTATCTTCCGTCCACTGGACTTCACCAATGATCCTGACAGTGACTCTGAAGAAGATAATTCCGAGAAGGACAGTGACGATGAAGCTGACAATTCGGATGAGTCCGACAAGTAGTTTTACTTCCATCTTCTTTAGACGTTAGAGCATTCCCTTTTTAGTCTTCATAGTGGATATCTTTATTTTGACTGTTTAAACGACTTTACTTCAATTAAACTTTTCTTCTGAATGATGAACATTTTGTTAACGTCGATTTCTTCTAATCCATGACATGGACCAATGTCCATATATCCAAATTCATCATGACTTGTCGATTTTCATGAGAAGTAACATAACACACGGCCGAGAATTCATGACGTGTACAAGGCCGGGTGGCCTATCCTTTGACCCGTGATGTTCAGTCCCCAGTGTGTTATTTTCCTCCGTGTCTTCGGTATCGATCTTTGAAGTCTAGGGTTTCAGTGAAACTCATAACTGAGTTGACTACATGACTATCGCCTGATATATATATCTTCAAGACTCCAAATCTATGATCCACACGAATATTTCTTCCATTCCTGAGTTAGTTTCATCGTGCAGAGAAGTTTTGATCCTACCCTCTTGTCGTCATGTCGAGCAATAGCATTTCTTCTCAAAATGATCTTCAGTCGAAGCGTGAAATAGCAACGTCTATCCCAGTAAGTTGTACACTTCTTCTTCTTCTCCTTTCTTGTCTTTGTTCAATCGAGATTTTTGATCACAAGAGAATGATTTGTCGTAGGACTATAAGAAGAATACTACTCCTCATAATAAAAAGCCTAAGCGGACTGTTAGAGCTCCTACCCGGTATGGATCGGCTCGTGCTGAATCTGGATCGTCTGTAAGTAAACCTATGACTCTTGAGATTGTACTGAGTCCCTGGATTAACACTCCTTCGTTTCATCGTAGGCGGATGTCCGTGTTATCGTCGATGCTAGACGAAGAAAGAGTGGAAAGTCCGTGACCGTGGTTAAGGTTGAGGAAAGCAGTAACCAGGCATGTGAAGATTCTGTAGGATCCATGAAGACCGGAGACGGTGTCCCTTCTCGTGAATACCCAACCGATGGACTTTTATTTGAAGCCCCGTTGATTAATACCTTCCCAGACAATGAAATGGTCGGCGGATTCGTGATTCCCAAATGTCATGCGTCTCTGTACACCAATATATGGAAGAAGTATGGTCACATTGCTACCACAAAAGTGTGGAAAGGTTTTCTTCCAACCATTTTAACCACGGTAGCGGGGCTATTGCCGATCATCGAAGAAATGAATCATATGCACTTGCGAGACGTCAAAAACCATGAACTACACCAATGGGATGAAATGATCTCGAATTGTGAGATATTGCGATTCAATGTGAGCTGGCTCCGTCGTCGTCTTGAGATAATCAAGGTTCATAAGGCGGCAGAGGCTGCTGATGCAATTTCCATGAATGCAGCTTTACTGGATGAGGAGAGGATACTGGATCTGGAGTCAGCAAGGGTTGAGAAAGCGGTCGAAGACTTGAAGGCAAAGACCAAGATTTTTCAGAAGAAGCTTGACGAGGCTTCTTACAGGGATTATCCGTTGCTGGATGGTTTGCTCTGAGTGAGCATTTGTGGTTGTTGTTTTTTGAGTAAATCTGAGTTTCTAGTTAGGTGAAACAGTTGATCATGGTATGAACGGATTTTGCTCATTTATGAAATGTTTAATGAACAAAGGAGCATTTGCATGCTCTTTGGAGGAATGAAACTACATTTTTGAAAATTCTTGAAATGATGAAGAGGTAGTTTGTTTCATGGATCAGGCATAATAAGCTTTGAGCCATTTTCCATTGATGATGTTTCCTTCCTTTCCTCCATTGATTGCTAAAATTTTGTAGTACCCGCTAGACACTGCTTTGATAACAACATATGGCCCTTCCCATTTAGGAGAGAACTTAGGAGCGGACATGTCTTGTTGAATGTGCTTTGCCATCTTTAATACCAAATCTCCTACTTGAAATGTTCGAGGTCTTACCATTTTGTTGTAGGCTCTGGAGATCCTCTGTTTGTAAGCTTCCACATATTTTTCCACCTTGGTTCTCCTTGATTCCAACATATCTAGCTCAGCGATTCTTGATTTGGAGATTTCGGCCTCATCCCATTGTACACCACTGGATGCTGCAATCCTGGCTGAGGGAACTTTGATTTCTGCTGGAAGTATGGCGTCGGCTCCATAGACAAGGGAATATGGCGAAGTACCGGTCGATCTCCTTGGTGCATTTCTGTAAGCCCATATATCCATGGGTAATTTCTCATGCCATGATCGAGGATTGTCATGTATCGTCCGACTGATAATCCTGACCAAAGTCTTGTTGGTACTTTCTGCTTGACCATTTCCTTGTGGATAGTAAGGCGTGGAGAAGATTTGTTTGATCCCTTATTTATTGAGCAGCTTCTCAACATCTTGATTGGAAAAAGGAGTTCCGTTATCTGTGATTATATGCTTAGGAACTCCGAATCTGCATATTATGTGCTCTTTGATGAAGGCGGCAATCGTAACTCCAGTGGTTCTTCGAAGAGGAATAGCTTCGACCCACTTGGTGAAGTACTCTGTCGCAGTGATGATGTATTCATGTTGTTTTGAAGATGCTGTATTGATCTTCCCAATGATATCTAGTCCCCAACTGTAGAAAGGCCACGGACTATTCACAAAATTCAACGGGAGACAAGGAGTGTGGATGAGATTACCATGGGTTTGGCATTGGTGACACCTCTGAACGTGTGCGGATGCATCATCTTCCATGGTTGGCCAATAATATTTCTCATGAATTTGAAGAAATAGTTTCCTCTTTCCTTGATATTCTCCATCATGTACTTCCTTCATGATTGTAGGGATTTCATGTTCGGCTAAGCACCTCAACAAATTCCCACCAAAGCTTTTGCGGTATAAGATCCCATCGAGATAGACGAATCTCTTAGCTTTCTGAATGAGTTTGATTGCTTGCTTCTTTTCCAGTGGTAATTCGTTTTCCCGGAGGTATTTGATGTAAGGATCCCTCCAGTCTCCAGTGTGGTGGACCGTCAAAACCTCCAAGTGATGAGGAGGTGTTTGGCAATCAGGACAAGATCCTTGTAAATCTCTTGACTGAGTCTCCATGGATGACCAGTAGTACCCCATTCTTTGAAGCTTTCTGTAAAGTGTTACCACTTACGTTTACCCACAGACTTCCTCATGTATGCGCTTGAGCTGTTCTTCCGCTTCGTCGCTCCCAAGACATCGTGATGGAGATCCATCAGGGTTTCGATAGTATAACCCTCCATGAAGCGAGAATTAGTTCTTCAATTCCTTGAGGCTGACTTGGTCTTCTGAGATAGAGCTGCTCAATTCATGAATGATGGGTGCTCGCCAATCGTTCGCTGGAATGTATTCGATCTGAGTGAGCCAAGTCGAAGATACTGTACGCCTCCGTACAGTGATCGTTTTCTGTGCTCCTTCAAATTGCATCTTGGAGGCGAGAGTTCCTAGGCAATCAGCATGCCTATTGTTAGTCCGTCCAGTATGGACGATCGTTGCGTCAGCAAAATAGGTCAACAGTCGCTGAGCTTCGGTTCTGAATGGAGCAAGTGTGATTTCTTTGAGTGAATATGTTTCATTCATCTGGTTGACCAATAATTTTGAATCTCCCCTTATCTCGAGGTGTGTTGCTCCTGCTTGCTTGGACAAATATAAACTTAATAGGAAGGCTTCATATTCCGCTGAGTTGTTGGTGCAGTGGAAATCCAACTTGAACGAATGTGAGAAAACTTCACCAGATGGAGACACCAGCACTACGCCCGCTCCTCCGGTGTCACTACTAGGGGTGGCAGACCCATCAAAGTATAGAAGCCATGTTCCTTCCTTGATGACCAATATGTCTGGGAATTCGTCGGGCACTTTTTCATGTAGTGTTGTTGTGTCTTCCCCTGCAAAAGCAGCGAGCAAGTCTGCTACTGCTTGACCTTTGATGGCTTTAGGTGGCGTGCAAGCTATGTCAAATTCTGACATCTGGAGTAGCCACTTTGGTGGTCTCCCTATCAAGGCTGGCTTTGATAGCAAGAATTTTATGGTATCAGCTTTGGAGATGAGTACGACCCTGTTAGATAGTAAGTAATATCTAAACTTCTGGATTGCATGTATCAATGCCAGGCATGCCCTTTCGGCCCTTGGATATCGGAGTTGAACATCTCTCATTGTGCGGCTGAAGTAGTAAATCGGTCGTTCGACGCCTTCGTCGTCTTCCTGAACGAGGAGTGCGCCGATGGCGACGTCATTGTAGGCTGTGTAAAGAATCAGAGGTCGTCCCTGTACTGGAGACCTCATGACGGCCGGTGACAATAATATCTGTTGTATTTTATGGAAAGCTTCTTGTTGAACAACTGTCCAGGTGAAGCTTGCTCCTTTCTTCAGCAGAGGTGTGAACGAAGCAATGAGTTGAGATAATCCAGGAATGAAGCGTCGAATGTAATTTACCTTGCCCATAAAGCTCTGTAGTTCCTTCACGGTACGTGGAGGAGGCATGGTGGTAATAGCTTTTTCCTTGTCTGGGTCGCCTTTGATCCCTTCAGCCGTGACCAGGAATCCTAAGAATTTTCCGAAAGAAACTCTGAATGCGCACTTTAGAGGATTCATTTTTAATTTGTATTCTCTGCACCTTTCAAATACCTGCCTTAGAACTTCAAGATGAGATGCTCGAGTCTTTGATTTTAACACCACATCATCAACATAGTCTTCTACTTGCTTGTGCATCATGTCGTGGAATATGGCAGTCATGGCTCGTTGATAGGTGGCACCATCATTCTTTAATCCAAAGGGCATCACAATGTAGTGAAAATTCCCAATGGGAGTACGGAACGCAGTCTTGTTGGCGTCATGTTCATACATCTTGATCTGGTTGTACCCACTATAGTCGTCCATGAATGAGAACATACCGTGACCACTGGTTGCATCGATGAGCATGTCAATGTTTGGTAGAGGAAAATCATCTTTTGGATAACATTTATTCAAGTTCCTGAAGTCGACACATCATCTGATTTGACCATTTTTCTTCTTAACAGGTACCACATTTGCTAGCCACGTTGGATGAAGAATATGCTTGATGAAACCTGCTGCCAACAGTTTCTAGATTTCAACCTTGATTTGCTCCTCGACTTCGTGTCTAAATTGTTTAGGCGGTTGTTTGACAGCTTTGGAACCAGGGACGATGTGCAGGTGATGGGTGACGAGTTTGTCATCTAGAACCGGCATTTCTTCGTACGTCCAGGCGAAGACATCTTGATATTCTTTCAATAATTTTACCAGCTCGGTCCGCTCCTCTGATGATAGCGCTGAACTGATCAGGATTGGCCTTGGATCGTCTTCATTCCCAATGTTGATTGTTTCAAGATCGTCAGTGGTAGAGTCAGTGCCGTCCTGTAGTTGTCGTGGGGCATCTTGGACTTCTTCTTCAAGTGATAGCTCACTTTGACACGATTCTTCATGGTGGGGAGACTTTTCATCGTTCTTCCCGATTAATTGCTAATCTTTCCGTCGGTGATAAAGGACTCTCCCTTCTACGTCTCGATCGGTCGTGAAGTTTGTCCCTGGAGTTGAGACTTGATCATTATGGCGTTTAGTCGGTGTAGTAGGTGACTTGATCATTTTAGCAGCTGAGGATGACGGATCGTTATCAGCCTTCTCGATAGTCTTCCAGCTTGGAAGTGGAGTACTGCGAATCCTGCTTGGAGGTTCCGGGACGCCTTTTTGAGATTCAAGGAACTCAGTATCATAGACGGGAGCGTAAGGAGATGATGAAGCCGGAATGCGAACGATCTTGTTGTCGAGCAGGGCATTCATGCATTGATGGTATGTTGAAGGAACCACCTTGTTATCATGGAGCCATGGGCGTCCCAGTATTATGTGGTAGTCAGGTTCTTGCTCGATCACATGAAACTTTGCTTTCGATCGAATCGGCCCCACCCTCAAATCTATGTATGCATATCCATATGTATGGCTTTGACTTCCTTCAAATCTTGTCATTAGGATGGGATAGCGAACGATTTTACCTTGTGGGAATCTGGCCATCCTGAGAGTCTTCATAGTGACAATATTGGTGGAAGCACCGGTGTCAACAAGAGCTCTTCTAAATTCGGTGCCTTTGATGAAACCAGTGACATACAATGCTCGGTTGTGTCCTTCATCTGTCATGCGATCTTCTTCTCCAAAAGAGATGTTGTCGATCGAATTCCCAGGCACTAGGGAGACTTCTTCAACTGATGGTGTTGGTGGCATTATTTGCACGTTGGATGATATCTGGTTAAGTGCTGAAAATGTGTTTGTGCGCTGATCCCTGAAAAAGTGCAGGAGTTCGCATAGATTTTCAATCAAATGTGTGACCTCTTGTTCCACCGGCTTCTCGTATGTGGTGAAGCTGTTGATTTGAGGGTCAGATGACGTCTCAGTCCCCGGTGTTGAGGCTTCTGGAGCGGAAATACTGCCTAACTCGGATGTCAATCTAATGAGAAAGTCGAGGATGTGGTTTATTGTCTCCTTCATCAGGTCCATGTTCCTGGTATGGACCTCTAGGATTTGAGCCAAATCTTCCAAAGTCGGGATCCCTCTGCCCTCCATGCCGCCAGGTGTAACATGAGGAATGTTGTCGTTTGAAATATTCTGATCTGAATTAGTTGAATTAGTCCTAAGACCAACCATCTTGTGAGACTGTGAGATTCCAACCGAGAGAATGATCTCCCACTGTGGTCGCCAATCTGTAGATGGGGAAAAACGATTTGCTGATTTTTAAGGAATTGAGGAGACGACCGTACGGAGGAGATTCCTCGAACCGAGCGAAATGTTAAACCTCACACAGATGCACCGCTGCAAATGGGGTGCTTTAGATTCGAGAGATCAATCTATAGTACTCCGGCCTAAATCAATACAATGATCGTTCCAGAGTAAATTTGGTCACAAGAGAGGATGGGTTGATCTGTAGGAGGGAAGCTGAGAAATGTGTGGAATCAATGGTAATCAAAGATTGTGGGTGTGTGAATTATGAATACGATAAGCTCTGAGTGATTGAAATTGCTCAATTGAGAGTAGTTACTCAATTGATGAGTTGATGATCTCGTGTTGTCGATGAGACGTGAGATTGATGATACTGTTGATGATGATGATTCAATCATGATTCAGAGACTTATTTATATTTCTGGAATTTTAGACACCATGATTCCATGAAGTGTGACAGTTGATGGAATCAAGGAGTGGGGAAGTGGAGATCGTGTTTGAAACCAGTTTCTCAACGTGTGGAGACTTGGTCGATTTTCCACCCACTACCTCGTGGATTCCTTCAACTGATTGCACGACTTGCTCACATTTCATCGTTTGTTTGAACACACGTGCCGTAGACCGCCAGACCAAAACCCTAAGTGATATCCCCCCAAGTGACACGATTGACGTCTCGTGGTTTGTTAGTCAATTGATGACTTCGTGGTTTGATGGGACGATGAGTCCATGTAGTCGTTGAATTGAACATGATGTTATGAAACTCATGAATTGAACATGTCATGAGACAGAGGTATAGTTCTTACGATGAAGTGAGCAAGTATTGCTCATTCGATGGATCGTTGAATATTGATTGTTGAACCAATATTCCTTGGTTTGAGCAAATATTCCTCATCTGAGCAAGTGCTGCTCATGTGATGAATTATTGAATATTTGATCGTCTGAGCATGTGTTGCTCATCTGATGGATTATTGGCAGCATACCAAATATATTAATTAGAATACTGGTCATTGAACCGAGCATAATAAATAAAATTAATGACCATGAGGTCATCGTAAAATTATTAAGCTTGGAATCTGGAATGATGATCCTTGGATTCAGAAACCCTAATTTGATCAATTGATGATCAATTCATGGTTCGTCAGAATTTCAACCATGGGACGAAGGAGGGAGCGACTACATGGACCATGGGTCAACCATGTAGTGTCCATATGCTCACGTGAGCAAATAAAAAGTACTCATAAAGAGTTGACGATTTGTTGGTGAAAGAATGATCAAATGCTGATTTAATCATTTATTCGAAAATGCTCGTCTGAGCCTTAGGTGAGCAAACCTAATTAATTATGACGAGGCGAGGGACCGACCATGGAGTCATGAAACCGACCCTGGGTTGTCACGTGACCGCCTGACGGTCACTTCATGAAAATCCAAAGTGTTTGGAAGAGTTTTGGACCTAATGCGAGCAATTGTGCAAATTAGGTCAAAACTGTGAAAATTGATGGGACCGGCTTCCGTGAGCCAAAGAGCCAATCTTGGTCGGTCAACATAGCGTGCTCGTGTCCCAAAGGCGTCTGCGTCTCAGTCCTGAGAATTTTGATATTTTCTGGCGTGCAATTGAGCATCCATTCGAGAAAATATGCCAAAATTAGGGTTTCCACGAAACTGAGGAAAACACCATGAGATGATGAAAAATAATTATAAAATAAGGAATGAGGAGGCGTGGGACCGCCGTGGTCAAGGCATGGTCGGTCGGTCGTGACCACGGTCCCGTGGTGCCTTTTCCTTAATTTTATAATATTTTGATGATTTTATGAAAACAATTCATGAATTTTGAGAAATTTGATGAATTTAGGGAGTTTCCATGAATTGAAGAAGTTTTTATGAGTTCAAGGAAGCAAAAAATATTAAAATAATAAAAACAAGGGCGTGTGGGACCATGGAAGGCATGGCCGTCCGGCTTGGGCCCGGTCCCACGAGTTTCCTTAATTTTTGTGTATTTTTTATGTATTTTTGATGAATTGAGGGAATTTTTCCTAATTTGAGAGAAATACCATGAATCAAGGAATTTGATGAATTCAAGGAAAACTAATAATAAAATAATAAAACAAAGGGGTGTGTGGGACCGGCTAGGGCATGGCCGGCCGTCCAAGCCCCGGTCCCACAAGTTTTTATTTTATTTTATTATCATTTGATGATTTTTGCAAAATACCATGAAATCAAGGAGTTTTTTCATGAAATTAGAGAAATAATAATAAAATAATAAGGAATCATGGGGTGTGGGGCCGGTTGGCCAATGGTCACGCCCCACACTCCTTTCCTTAATTTTATATTATTTTTTATGGATTTATGGAAGTACCATGAAACCGAGGAGTTTCCTCGAGACGAAGGAGATTTGATAAAATGAGAGAATTTTCATCAAATCATGGAAAATAATAAAAATGCATTAAAAATATAAAACTGGCGTGGGATTGACCACGACACGGTCGGTCGGTCGTGTGTCCGTGCTCCCAGCACCCTGGTCAATATTTTTAATTATTTATTATTTTCTTCCCTATTTTGCATAGGTTCATCGTTTCGTTGTATTTTTGAAATACTCGTTCGTGTGGTGATTGTTAGTGTATCGTCGTTGAATACACCTTCACCATTTGAATCGGGGCTTACTTAGAGGTAGCTCAGACGCCCGGTTGTTGATTATTTATTACTAATTTTGGAATTCGATGGAGAATAATTCACAAAACTGAGCAATAAGATGTTTATTATTAATTCGTAAGATCAGTTGAGGATTCGACTACGAATTCAGAATAATAAAGTGAGCATTACCATTCCATGGGATCGTAGATTCGACCATAGAATCGGAGTAATTAAGATTTATCCATTACCATTTATGAGACCAGTTGTGGATTCGATCATGAAATCGGAGTAATGAGATAATATATTTATTGTTATTCTATGAGATCAAGCTGTGGATTCGATCATAGAATCAGAACAATTGTTTATTGCCGTTCCATGGGACCAGTCGTGTATTCGACCATGGAATAGGAGCAACTGTAATTAGGAATAATTAAATTTGTTGCTCTATACGAGCAGAGCAAGCTGTCTAGGAGCATTAATTATCCCGATACGATCTCGTCGGTAAGTCATATCCTTTATATAGTCAGGGTAAACTCGTTGTTTGTTCCTGAAGACGTTATCGCTCTATACTAGCAGAGCAAGCTGTCTAGGAGCCGTCCATCTCGTGATAATATATAGAAATAATCACCGAAAGTATTCAGTATTCATGAGATATGCCGTTGTCCAGTCGTGAGACTACATATCTACATGTACTCTGAGAGAAAGTACTCTCCTTTGAGAATTCGATGAGAGACCCGTGTCTCGATACTCTCGTCTGATTGTTGAATCAGAGCTTCATATAATTATGAGTTTATGATTTTAGCCTTTGTCGAAAATCCACCATCTACAATTATATACTCTCAATCTCAATTCAACACCACCCCTATCTCTACCAAATCTCAGACTCAACACTTGTTCTTCTGTTTCATACATACATCACCTGCAACTCTTATAAACCAAATATTCTAAAAACATCAGTTTTTTCTTCATGTCTGCATCTGCTACTTGAATCTCTTCTATAATCATTCACCGATTCTTTTATCAATCCACAACCACAGAATCTCCCTCAAAACCCTAATTTATGATTTGGTTTACTGAGAAACTAAAATAAAACCCAATACATACATCTAAACTTCAATTAAGAACAAACCCACTCTAAATCGATCAACAAAACATCAATTCCATAAACAGTTTTCAATTAATTACGAACCCTACATAAAGTTATCTGTTTTACCTTTTCTTTTCGATTCAACACCAAAGAATCTTCATCTCTTCAATTCAATGTCAAACCCTAGGTTCTTCATCCATCAAGGACAGTAAGTCATCATCAATCTACATAAACCCTAACCTCAGAAAACGTAACTTTGATTTACTGCAGCAACCAATTCTCCTCCTTCCGATCTAATTCAACCACATAATCAACATATCCGCTCTCGACTTACTAACAAGATTCTATGAACTATTCTCGGGAGACTTAAGCTTAATCCATTGAAATGGAAAACGACGGAGAAAAAGAGAGAGAGAACTGAAGAAGAGAAGAAAGAAAGGGAAAAAAAAAGAATGAAGAAGAAGAAGAAGAAGAAAAATAAGACCGAAGTTTATCTTCTCAATTTACTCTCGATAAGACCAAGAGAAAAAGTATGGAACATTCACTGAATTGATAAGGGTATCCCCATATGGTTCAATGTCAAAAGACTATTTTGCCCCTCTCACTAATTTGATGAAATCTTCTTCGTCTGACATCCGAATGACACGTTCGAGTACTCTATTCCACGTAACTTTGCGAGATATATTCAATGATACTATTTTCGAATCCAAATTATCGTTAGATTAATTTCTATTAATTAACGTTCGTCCCTAATTAATCGAGTCATTAGCGGCTTAATCGACTCTTGACTGGTCAAATAGCGTTGACGAGCTTGAGGGTCCTTACATTCGCCCCACCTTATACCATTTTCGTCCTCGAAAGTCGAACCATACTTATGGTCTTCAAAAACTCCCCATCTTATAGGGAAATAGTACCTCTCGATTAAGTGCAAGTATTGCTCATACTTACAAACGCGCGAAAAGAACAACTCATTTTAAATGAGTCAAAACAACAAAGAAAGAAAACACAAGTCTATTTGGTTTTCTACAACTAAGGTCTAAACTAATTTTCTATTTCATAATATGTTTGTCTCTAGGTTCTTTACTGTAGTTGCAGGAAATCCTACAATACACCCCTCGTATGATTTTATCATTGATCAGCCTATTTTTAGGTTTACACTCTTAATTTTATTGATTAATTTCTGAATATTCTTACAAGGAAAATAAAGAAATCAAGAATGATCTCTGCTCTCAACTTTATCTCTCCTATTTACTTATCTCTCACTCAAAAAAGATCTCTCTCTCCTTTACAACTCGAATGACTATTTATAAGGAAATACATAGTGGATGACAGCTAATCTGTCCTTTATTTTCGGATATGGTTCGCGATATTCTCGCAACCTTATAAATGTTAACTTCGCAAGCTCTCTAATTTTCGCAAGACTATCACATCTTTCCCATGATATTTGCAGACGTTGTTTTCTGAAACTGTTCTGCGACGCTATTGTGCAATTCCATTGATAATTTCGCTGAGACACAATTGTTGCGAGAATCTGGTCCTACATCTTGCCTATTCTCAAATATTCTCTGCAAAGTAGAGAATGATTTGAGAAATGTCGCAACTCCTTATCTTTTCATATTCCACATTTATCACACGTACTCTCTCTCTTCCACTTATTTCTTAACACGTCTTCTGTAACCGCTACTTTTCAACCGCTCACGTCTCTTCGTATTAATGGTGTTTATTTCTTCGAGAAGTAAATTTTCTTTATATACTCTTCTCCCTCCATCTTTCCACTTTTATTTTTACTTTCTCTTCTATTTTTATTCTCTCATCTCTGCAACTCTGTCATTCTTCTACAAATTCTGTTGCTGTAATTTTTTCTTCCTTCAATTCTTTTACTTTCCATACATTCCCATACCCTTTATTCAATCATGGCTCCAAGTGGTCATAGATATGGGAAGAATCTTCAAGATGTCCAAAAAGATCTTGATAATAAATGTCTTACACTCTCCTCCATTCCTGATGTGAATGCCAAATCAATTCTTTTGTCAAGCTTTTCTCCAATCAAAATTGTGATGATCAATCAATCATAATTTCGCTAGGTCAAATTCTCGCAGGTCTCCCTCTTCCTCTTTATAACCCAGACATTCCTTTATTTTATGAAATTCTCGCTCATCTGGGATTTTCGCGAGCCATTTTCCAACTAAGTGGGGATTGCATCCGTCTAATGCTAGAGTTCTCTAATCGTGGTGCTGGTAGAGGATCTCTTTACTCGAGTGAACTTAGGGATCCAAAATTCGCAGACCTAGAAATAGTTGCTGAGAAGTATACAGTGGCGAATTTCTTTGAAAATTACGAACTTATCTCCATGAAGAAAGAGAATACTCGTTGGGGTATTCGACTAAGAAGAAAAGATAACATTGATGAATCCAAAATTCTTATACAAGATATTGACTGGCATTCTGGTAAAAACACAACTCCTCGCCAATCCAAAGATGACAAATGGTGCGTGTTTCCTATAATGCTAAAGGGTCCTTACATTGCTGGATCAAACGTTCTTCATGCGAATCTCGCAGCATATCAACCTTGGGTTTTCTCCTGTCCCGAAAAGGAGAAGGAGGTATACTTCTCCCCTTTAACTCATTTTATACTTCTTTATTGATTTTTACTATTATGTTCGCTAACTCTTGCGATATTCCGCAGATCCAAAAACTAAAAGATAGTTATAACAGGACTGGGAAATCTAGTACTCTGTTAGCTCTTCGCTCATATACAGATGAGGTAAGAAATTTTCTATTCTGACTTTAACTAGTACTGTCATTCCCATGCTCCCATTTCTTACTTCTATCTATATGCGAAGATTATTGCTGAAGTAGAAGAATCTGCTGATGCTGTGAAGATTGGCGATAAAGGTAAAGGTGCTCTTCGCAGAGAAAAATCAACTGGTCCTCCCCCAAAGAAAAGAAAAGTGCATTCTTCTTCTCCTTGAAATGTTCTTCCTAACGAGAATTCTGAAAGTGACAAGGATGATGAGGATAATGATGATCTCGGTAGAACTGAAAATTCTCCACCCGAATCTTCTATGGCTAAGCTTTCTGGCCTCTTTTCTGATTTTCTACAAGGAATGGGAGATAGCCAATTCGCAAATACCTGCAAATCTCTCGCTACCCTTTGTGATGTCCCTTTACTAGATGGTGATAGCTCTCTTAGCGGAGTTTCTAGATCAGTGACTCCCGACTTCTTGCATTCTCTCAATAGTTTGGTATACTTTCATCTTTTTACTTCTTCATTGTTATAACTCAAAATCTCTTTCTATATTAATATTTTTTATTTCTTTTCGCAGGCTGGAAAAGCTTCTTTTGCGGTTGCCTCAGATCTAGAGAGAAGACGCGAAATTCTTGAAAAGAAGAATCTTCAATTTCGCAAAAGGAATGAAGAATTGTAAGTTGAAGTTAAAGGTCTTCGCGAGAAGAATAGACAATTAGAAATTGATTCTTCCTCTTATAAGAACAAAATTTCTAGTCTTCAACAAGCTAATAATCAGTTTTACGGTATATTACTTTTCTCTTTTCTCTTTATTCATTCATCTTATTGTTTTATCTTATTTAAATGATCCTTTTTGCAGACATTTATGGTCTTTCTGATGAAGCTACCCTTCTTCGTTCATTTCCTAATGCCTTGGATAATGATACCCTTCTTGAACGTCTTAACAATTCCTTAAATAGCTTTTCTAATGATAGAATTTCATCTCTTTCTCTAAATGAACTTAGATCACAATTTCGCCTCTTAGAAATTGATCATAGATCCAGTTTATGCTTAGGTAACAGATTTAAACGTCTCCTTATTGATTCCAAAGAGAAAACCAATGAATTGAGAACCAATATTAGCGGTCTCATAGATGATAAAGATCGTATCTCTGATCAAGGTGCCAAGGCTCTGGCAAAATTCCAAGAGGCTCTCCTTGAAGTTCAACTTGAGCGAGATGAAGCTAACCGCAAGAATATTGAACTCTGCGAAAGGGAAAATCAAATTCGTTCTCGTCTTCTCATAAGTAGTGAGGAAGAATTTGTCTGGGCTGTGAAAATTTTAGATAATGCTAGAAAATATTTAGGCGTAAATGTTAGTCTCCAAGTTGAACATACAGCCTTGATTAGAGACATGATTTCTGACAGAGAAGGTTGCTAATTGCTCTTCTTTACTAATCTTTTGCTAATTGGTTGTCTTTTGTTCGCAGATTCTGAAAATAGATATCGTGAAAAGATTGAAGAACTTGAAGCTGAAAAGGAGGAACTCGCAAAGAATCTTTCTTCTCGCAACGACAAGTATTCTAGATTGAAGAATCAAATCAAAATCACCATTGAAAATTTTAAGAATAATGCTACGCATTTTCGCAATCAAACCATCCAGATGGTTTGTGATGATCATAATATCCCACATTCTGATTACCCTTATCTTTTAGAGGAAATCCCACAGAATACTCCCAATTTGATTATCTCTGATAGTGAAGCTGACGATGAAGAATCTGATAGTGATGGAAGTTCTGATGGTGATGAGGATTCTGACGCAGATGAAGAAGGAAATAAGTCTGATGAAGATAATGAAGGATTAACCAAGAAATAGTCTTTATTTCTTCTTTGATTCTTTGTAGCACTTGTATATTTAT
This sequence comes from Papaver somniferum, assembly GCF_003573695.1. NCBI lineage: Eukaryota > Viridiplantae > Streptophyta > Magnoliopsida > Ranunculales > Papaveraceae > Papaver > Papaver somniferum. Next base: position 175,062,358 of record NC_039366.1, read on the forward strand.
TTCTTCTTTCTGTATATGTGTGTTTCTTTCATTTTGACCCGCGTAAATTAAAATAATTATTCTTTGCAATACAGTTAATCAATATAATCATTAATTATTTAATTTTTGTGTAAATCTCTCATATGGAGACAAATAGCATTTTCTAATTTCATACATTCCCATACTTGCCTCTGTTATTTGAATCCAAATGAGAGATTTCATAAACTTTTTCTTATTGTACAATTTCGCAAGCTCTTGCGAAGTGAATTTTGTTTCTTTTCAAAATCTCATTCCCGTGTGGTCTTATTTTTCCTTCCTAATTAAAGGTCTTATTATGCCACCTCTTGTCATTGCGACAAAATCGCAGGACGTCCTTTCACTTTCATGCAATAACCCATTGATTTTTCCTTAACTTTTTCTTCTGTATTATGGCCTCTTCAGGAATATTGCGACAATGACAGGCCTAAATATTCTTGCGAAAATAAAGCCCCATGACATTGCCGTCTTGCGATGAAATCGCAGGACGTCTTCGCACTTTCATGCGAAAACCCATTGATCTCATCTTATCTTTTTCTTTTGTATTATTGCCTCTTCAGGAATGTTGCACAAATATGAAAAGCCTTAATTATCCTTGCGAATAAAGCCTCATGACATTTGCGTCTTAAGACACTTATCATCTCCCTAATGGAGGGTGCCGACCTTATCTTCCCCCTGGTTTCCCCTTCAAGGAGGCGTACTTCTACCATACAAGGTTAGCTCCTCCCTTCCAGTCTTAACAACAACCAGTTGTTTTCGCAGCCTCTTATCCCTTTTACCTATAGGGCTTATGGTTACGAGACTGCACCCTAAGTGGGGTTTTCTTCGGGTCGAGTGCAGTATAAGCCAAGACTTGTCAAGAATGGCAAGGACGCTTCAAACGCCCTCGGCACTCTTGACTCAACCGTGTACCTCGGCGCCTTGATCAGATCTGCACTCCTTGGGAGAGTTCTTATTACCTTAGTCGCCCAACCTAAGTCATATGCTTAAGTTGAGAATCCAAGGTGCCTCTCCCGGATGGGATTTATTGACCCCAAATCTCCATGACTCAGGTTCCGGTGGCGGTGTAGCCTTTCCCTGAGTTGTAGGAATAGAATCTCGCAACAGTTATGTCTCAGCGAAGTTAACAATGGTATTGCACAAAAGCGTCGCAGAACAATTTCAGAAACGACATCAGCAAGGATCATGAGAAAGGTGTGATAGTCTTGCGAAAATTAGAAAGCTTGCGAATAATACATTTTTAAGGTTGCGAGAATGTCGCAAACCATATCCGAAAATAAAGGATAGATTAGCTGTCATCCATTAAGTATTTCCCTTATAAATAGTCATTCGAGTTGCAAAGGAGAGAGAGATCTTTTTTGAGTGAGAGATAAGTAAATAGGAGAGATAAAGTTGAGAGCAGAGATCATTCTTGATTTCTTTATTTTCCTTGTAAGAATATTCAGAAATTAATCAATAAAATTAAGAGTGTAACCTAAAAATAGGCTGATCAACGATAAAATCATACGAGGGGTGTATTGTAGGATTTCCTGCAACTACATAATGACGCTAGAAACAGGGAGATTGAAGATTGATGATTGAGAAAATTCAAACCAAGAAAGTAATTAAACAAATCAGTGAATCAGTTAGAGGAAAGATGAATAGAATTAATGAAAATGGCAAAAAATTGGAATGTAATATGATAACAAAAAGCTTGGTTAATGAATTCCATGAAAACATAAAAGGAAGAATACATAAACGAAATTTTGAAGGAAAGAAAATTATGGCGGTAGAAAAAACTTCACCTTTGAAAGATTGGGAAAAGCAAAGAATTGTGTTCATGGCAGAAGAAATACCAAAATAAAATTTGAATCATACATCTCCATTGGTTGTCACAATGCCTATTACACGAAAAGAGAAGGATACAACAATAAAATCCACAGGAGAATGGATGTTGAACATAACTTTAATTGATGCAGGAAGTTCAGTTGATATAATGTTTTAATATGCATTTCGGGGAATGGGATTTAAAGATGAAGAAATGTCCAATTCAACATATTTTGTTCACGGCTTTGGAAAATCCACAACAAAACCTAAAGGAGAAATAGTGGTACAAATTCCACTTGGAGAAATCGAAATACATGTGACATTGTGCGTGGCAGATATGGAATCGCCATATAATATGTTATTAGGAAGATCATGGATACATGCGATAAAAGTTGTGGTATCAACGTTGCATCAATGTATTAGATTCCCCACTCCAAGTGGAATAGGTGAAATCAGAGGAGATGTTGATAATGCGAAATTATGTCATCAAATTGAAGTAAGGCGTTATGAAGAACAAGAAAAAAGGAAACAATTTCGCAGAAAATTGGTAAAGGAAGCAAAGAAGGAAGAAGAATTTAGAGTATATACGATAAGGGCGAAAGAAGACAAAGGAATACCCAGCGAAATTTCGGAAAAAGGAGAAGGATCCATAAAAGAAATTAAAGAACCCACACCAATGGGAGAACCTAAACCCAGTTACACTGCCGCAGAACCAACAAAAGAAATAAATGTTGGGACTGAAGAGGAGCCTCTAGTGTTGAGAATTGGAACCAAAATGGATATAGAAGAAGAAGAAAGAACTGTCAATTTATTGCGAGAATATAAAGATATTTTCACAGGAAACATGGATGAGATACCAGGAATAAATCAACCAATTGCTTGCCACATACTGGAGATTAACAAAAATGTGAGACCATTTAAACAGAGAATAAGAAAAATCGCAACAACTTACCATTCCCAAATAGAAGAAGAATTACAGAAAATGCTGGAGGCAGGAATTATAAGAGAAGCTAAATACCCAGAATGGATAGCGAATATGGTCATTGTCCCAAAGAAAAACAAGGGAATCAGGATTTGCATAGATTTCATTGATTTGAACAAAGCTTGCCCTAAAGATAGTTTTCTGTTACCCGATATTCCTCAAATGGTGGAATCTGCAGCAAGAAATGGTAGGATATCATCTTTAGATGGGTACAAATGGTATAACCAAATTCCTCTCGTTGAAGAAGATCAAGAACATACTGCTTTCTTTGCTCCTAGAGGTTTATATTGTTATACGAAAATGCCGTTTGGTTTGCGAAATGCGGGAGAAACATATCAAAGAATGGTAGAGAAGGTGTTCGCAAAATGGATACACAAAACATTAGAGGTATACGTGGATGACATGTTGGTAAAGAGTAAGGAAGCTAAGGACCATGTACAAGACTTGAGGGAGATTTTTGAACAAATGCGGCAGTATAACATTAAATTGAATCCCGAGAAGTGTACTATTGGAGTTGCATCGGGAAACTTTTTAGGCTACATTGTATCAAAGGAAGGAATACAGGTTGATCCGGAAAAAGTGCAAGCAGTTTGTGACATGCCAACACCACCAACAATAAAAGATGTACAAAAGTTGAATGGGTTTCTAGCTTCGCTGGGGAGATTCATTTCGCGATCATCAGACAAATGCAAATATTTTTTCGATATACTCAAGAAGGGTGCGAAATTTAAATGGAGTGATGAATGTGAAAAGTCTTTTCAAGGAATCAAAGAACATCTTATGAATACAACTATCTTACAAAAGGCAGAACCAGGAGAAGAATTATTGATTTACCTTGCGACAACGTCGCATGTATTAAGTGATGTATTATTGCGAGTGGACGCAGGAGTGGAGAAACCCATTTATTACATTAGCAAAACTTTTAATACCGCAGAGAAGAATTACTCAAAAATTGAAAAGTTGATCTTAGCATTAGTTTATGCATCATTTAAGCTCCGCATATATTTTCAAGCACACAAGATAAGGGTATTAACAAAAGTACCAATTGAATCAGTGATGAAGAATTCTAAAAGATCAGGAAGGGTAGAGAGATGGAATGCACAAGTAGGCCATTTTGATATTAAATATGAAGTTTTATCTTCACAAAAATCACAAGTTGTTGCGGATTTCTTGGCAGAATTTCCTTTGGAAGAAGATGAAGCAGTAGAAGAAATGATGGATGTAGAAGACGAACATGGAGATCCAAAAGATTTATTAACAGAACCAAATAGATGGGAAATACTGGTAGATGGATCATCAAATGGAGAAGGAAATGGAGTTGGAATTGTTTTAATTTCGCCAGAAGGAATAAAGATGGCTTTTCCATTCAGGTTGGAATTTGAATCCACTAATAATGAAACAGAATATGAAGCTGTGATACATGCATTAAAATTCGCAATAGAAATGAAACTAGAAAACGCCAGGATCACTAGTGATTCACAACTAGTTATTCGCCAAATAAAAGGAGAGTATACTACAAATGAACCATCCCTGAAGAAATACAAGAAGCTGGTTGAGGAATTGTCTACGAAAATCCCAAAAATAAAATGAAGGCACATTTCAAGAAAGGATAATAGACTCGCAGACGCTTTTGCTTTCATCTCAAGTATGATGACAGATCCAACTGCGAAATGCATAAAAATACAAACACTTCTGTCACCATCAGTCAATAAAGAAGAGGAAGCTGTGGATGTGATGGTCATAGATAATGAAAAAGAAGAACAAATAAATAATGTCGCAGACTGGAGGATGGAGCTTCACGCATATTTGGCGAAAGGAGAAACACCAAGAAATATATTGGAAACACACAAGTTAAAAAGCCGAGCAACGAATTATGAATTAAGAGATGGGTTGTTATACCGAAAATCTTTTAGTGGACCATCACTCAGATGTTTGACACGATAGGAAGGATAAAAGGTGCTGAAAATGTTACATAGTGGAGACGCTGGCAATCATAGTGGAGGAAGATCTTTGGCACATAGAGCAAAAATGCAAGGTTATTACTGGCCATACATGCATGAAGATGTAAAACAAATATCAAGACGTTGCGAAGATTTTCAGCGGTATGGAAAGAAGATACATGCACCAGGAGAACCATTGTCATCTTCAACCAGTGTGTGGCCCTTTGGAAAATGGGGCTTAGATACTGTGGGGCCATTTTTACCAGGAACTGGAAAAAGAAGATACTTAATAGTCGCAACAGATTATTTCACAAAATGGACAGAAGTGAAGGCAGTACAACATATTCGCGACAAAGATGTCTTTACATTCATATTCGAAAATATCATTTGCAGATTTGGAATTCCTGCACAGTTGGTATCTGATAATGGGAAACAATTTGAGGGGCAGAACATAGAAATGTTACTCAATGCATTCAAGATAAAATGTGGAAAGTCCACTCCTTTATATCCACAAGCTAATGGACAAGTAGAAGAAACAAATAAAACAATTGCAGATATATTAAAGAAGAAATTAGAAGGACATCACAGATCATGGTGTGAACAAGTACATAATGCAGTATGGGCTTATAATACAAGTAGAAGAGAAGCTACTGGAATGTCACCTTTTTGTTTAACATATGGAGTTGAAGCGGTGTTACCAACAGAAGTTGTTATTCCGACAACAAAAAGAGAAGCTTGGGAGAAAAATCTTAGTGCGGGTTTAATTCTAAACAAACTTGATGAATTATAAGAAAAAAGAGAAAAAGCTTTACAACATATGGAGAATTATCAGCAAAGATTGGCTCGAGAATATAATAAACGTGTCAAGATACGTGAATTTCAACCAGGAGATTTAGTTCTGCGAGAAACACCAATATATCAGCGAGAAAATGGTGGAAAATTAGCGAAAAAATGGGATGGACCTTACATCATAAAGGAGATAGTTGGAACAGGAGCTTATAGATTAATGGACCCAGAAGGAAAAGATGTTGGTCATAGATTAGATAGACCATGGAACAGATTGTACTTGAAAAGATATTATCCGTAAGAATCTTTGAGAAGTTATGAATTCTGAAAGAATAATTGCAGGATTATTCATGACAAAACAAGATCATGATGTGCGAAATTTTCGCAGAGAACAATGACATAAAAGAAAGGGGAGAACCTTTATGGCGTACACCCTAGTTCGCGAATAAAATTTCGCAAGAGGCAAATGTAAGACCTAAAGTACGTCATATTAGGGGGTACCTGTTACATGACTCAGGGAAAGTTTATACCGCCACCGGAACCTGAGTGATGGAGATTTGGGGTCAATAAAACCCATCCGGGAGAGGCACCTTGGATTCTCAACTTAAGCATATGACTTAGGTTGGGCGACTAAGGTAATAAGGACTCTCCCAAGGAGTGCAGATCTGATCAAGGCGCCGAGGTACACGGTTGAGTCAAGAGTGCCGAGGGCGTTTGAAGCGTTCTTGCCATTCTTGACAAGTCTTGGCTTATACTGCACTCGGCCTGAAGAAAACCCCACTTAGGGTGCAGTCTCGTAACCATAAGCCCTATAGGTAAAAGGGATAAGAGGCTGCGAAAACAACTTGTTGTTGTTAAGACTGGATGGGAGGAGCTAACCTTGTATGGTAGAAGTACGCCTCCTTGAAGGGGAAACCAGGGGGAAGATAAGGGCGGCACCCTCCATTAGGGAGCTGATAAGTGTCTTAAGACGCAAATGTCATGAGGCTTATTATTCGCAAGGATAATTAAGGCTTGTCATATTTGTGCAACATTCCTGAAGAGGCAATAATACAAAAGATAAAGTTAAGATGAGATCAATGGGTTTTCGCATGAAAGTGCGAAGACGTCCTGCGATTTCATCGCAAGACGGCAATATCACGGGGCTTTATTTTCGCAAGAATATTTAGGCCTGTCATATTGTCGCAACACTCCTGAAGAGGCCATAATACAAAATAAAAAGTTAAGAAAAAACCAATGGGTTTTTGTATGAAAGTGCAAGGACGTCCTGCGATTTTGTCGCAATGACAAGAGATGGCATAATAAGACCTTTAATTAGGAAGGCAAAATAAGACCATATAATAAAACAAACTAATTATAAGCATTTATAACAGAATATTTTTCGCAAGAAAGATAATGAGAGGCAAGTATGGGAATCGATATACAAGAAGCATTATCTTTCTTATCAACAAAATATTAAAAGAAATAGTTGACTCCAAAGTCGATTGAAAAATGCAGCTCTCAAAAGTAATAAAAATAAGACAACTCAAGAAAAAAAAGCTAGAAAATAAGCTCAAGCTTCAATATCAATATCAGTAGCAGGAGATGACATAAGTTTTTCGCCAACATTCTCGCAAGCTTCTCCTTCATTTCGGTTTTGATCTTTGTCATGACTAGCATTTTGATTATCACCAGCAATTACTTGATTAGCATCTTGAGTATCGCCAGCAACTACTTCTTCGGGAGAAATTGCTTTCTCATTCTGATTAACACCAACAGATACTTCTTTAGAAGGAATTTCTTTTTCATCTTCCGGGAAATTATCCTCTGCACCGCTTTCATAATTGTAATCACTATCAGCAGGACGAGGAACTTCATCATCATCTACTTCTAAAGGATCAATTGATATAGGAGGAAGAGAGTTGGACAATAAAATGTCGTTTACAAGGACTTCAGCCCGGAGATGAACTTGGAGAAGAAGTGCTCTTTGATGATTCCTATCTTGAATATCCTTAAAATAAGCAAGATAATCAAGTCTTCTTTCTGCCCGGTCGCGAGAACCAGTAAGAGTAGAGACAAGTAATGCATTCTCTTTGCGAATTTTAGCATATTTAGCCTCCAAATCAGAAATAGAAGAATGAAGATTCTTCTCAGACTCTGCGAAAAATAGAATACAAAATTTTATTAAGATAAGGAATTCAGAGAGATATGACAAAGGAAAGATAATTAAGGCAGTCAAACTATTATGACTACCTTCCTTTTGCGAAATAGGATGTTGAACCAAGGATAGACAACTATTCTCCCAATGATCTATTGCGTCATCAAATTTATCTCCAACTAAACCTTTAAGTCGAGACTGAAGATTCTTCTCTTTAGAAACAAGGAAGGCATTTTTCTTCGCAAGAGAAGAATAAGATTCTTCTAATTTGGAATATTGATCTTTAAGCTGGTTTTCCTTCACACTTAAAGCTATTCTACCTTGAATGAGTGAATCTCTTTCAGTGATAGATGATTTTGTTACTTCTTTAAGTTCATTTCTTAAAGAGCGAAGAGATTTTTCTTGGTCAGCATATACTTTTTGGAGAATATTAAGTTGTTGCGAAGATATCGCCATCTTGTTTAAATAAACTCGCTTCTCTTGAGACAAGGTTTTATTCTCATCTGAGAAAGTTTCCATCCCTAAATTAGCTTTGGTTAAAGAATAAGAAAGACGAGATACTTCATTACTTAATAGATCTTGTTTTTCAACTAATTGGGTATTTTCATTGGTAAGGTCATTTATTTGATTAAGAGAATATGAATAGAGATTATCTAATTGGTTATATTGATCCATTAAGACTTCTTTATCAACACGGGCTTCTTCAACAGCAGATTCAAACTGATATCTCTCTATTACTCGTTTCTGATTTAATGCTTAACATGCGAAAGAGGGATTTAAAGGATAATTAAGCGAGGGAAGGAAAAAACCATCGAAAAATCAAATTAAAGACATAGATGAGGAAATCATACCTCTTAACTCATCATTCTTCTTGCGAAGATTATCACGATCCAGCAAAACATTTTGAAGTTTCTGATTTTCAAGACGAAGAGCATTACATTCTTTTTCTAAAGTTGTCTGCGAAGCAGCTTTGTCAGAACCCAAATGCTTGCTCAGAATTTCGAAAACATTAGACTTGATGGGATCAGTGGAAGACTTCTTACCATCATCTAGAATCTCAGATAAAACCTTGAAAGCAATATTTATCCCTTCCACGCTCTATTTCGACAAAGGAGAAGACTTAGGAAGAGAACTGGTAGAGACAGAAGGTTGAGAAACATTCTCAATGGGAAGAGAAGAGGCTTCATTCACAGAAGGAACCACAAGGGGAGTTTCAGTCATAGGAAGATCAACTGGAGAAATGAAATCAGAGGCAGCATTCTCGCGAGTTGGAGATAAAGGTTTATCTTGCGAATATATCGCAGGAGATTTGGAAGAAATTAAGTCATAGGCAGCATCTTCATGAATTGGAGATAAAGGTTTATCTTGCGAAGATGTCGCAGGAGATTTGGAAGAAATGAGTAGATGGAAGGGAACAGTAGTTGGAATAGCCTTGAGGTGGCGAGATTTCTTGTGAGGTCTATGAAGATCTTTATCACCCTGCGAATTACAATCTAGATAAGAAACATAGGCAACAATATTGTTATTAGAAAAAGATAGTGTTTCTTACTACCTTCTCATTCGCATACTTCCTTTTATGAACGACAACTTTATGCTGTGATTTGGGATTGTTAGGATTCTGAACTGAAAATTTTGTGTTGGAGCCGCTTTTGCTGAAATAACAAGAGTATGGGAATCACATAAACAACATCACATAAGGCAATAAACAAGATCAATTTCAAATATATCAATTTCAGCAAAATTTATAAGGAAGAAAAAAGAAGACTAACCTTGATGAATCCATGAAAGATGATAGCAGGGAAATTATCTTGAAGAAGATCACGAACTATGAAGATCTAATTTGAAGATGAAGAAGAATTTAAAAAGATTGAAGAAGAAAGAAGAAAAGTTGCAACGATGGAGTTTGCAGAAGAACGATGAAGTTGCAGAGAGAATAAAAAGAAAAAATAAGAGGATGAAAAGAAATATATATAGAGGGAATTTTTCCTCGAGAAAATAAACGTGGTTAATACGGAAAGATTTAAACTGTTAAAAAGTAATGGTTACAAAAGACGTGTCGAGAAATAAATGGAAGAAAGAATACGTGTGATAAATGCAGAATATGAGAAAATAAGCGGTTGCGGCATTTCTCACATCATTCTCTACTTTGCAGAGAAGATATGAGAAGAGGAAAGATGTAGGAACAGAATCTCGCAACAGTTATGTCTCAGCGAAGTTAACAATGGTATTGCACAAAAGTGTCGCAGAACAATTTCAGAAACGACATCAGCAAGGATCATGAGAAATGTGTGATAGTCTTGCGAAAATTAGAAAGCTTGCGAATAATACATTTGTAAGGTTGCGAGAATGTCGCAAACCATATCCGAAAATAAAGGATAGATTAGCTGTCATCCATTAAGTATTTCCCTTATAAATAGTCATTCGAGTTGTAAAGGAGAGAGAGATCTTTTTTGAGTGAGAGATAAGTAAATAGGAGAGAGAAAGTTGAGAGTAGAGATCATTCTTGATTTATTTATTTTCCTTGTAAGAATATTCAGAAACTAATCAATAAAATTAAGAGTGTAAACCTAAAAATAGGCTGATCAACGATAAAATCATACGAGGGGTGTATTGTAGGATTTCCTGCAACTACATGAGTCATGTAATAGGTACCCCCTAATATGACGTACTTTAGGTCTTACATTTTCCTCTTGCGAAATTTTATTCGCGAACTAGGGTGTACGCCATAAAGTTTCGCCTCTTTCTCTTTTGTCATTCTTTTCTGATTATTTTCTGTAAAATTCATTATCTCTGCGAGAGTCTCGTAATTCATAATATTGTATCTGAATTTCGCAATCTCAATTTTGTTGTTCAATCAAATTTCCTTTTGAGAATTTTACTTATTGCGAGATTATCGCAACAACTTAATCATTCATACATTTCTTGCTTTTATTACTTTTACCCTCCTCTGCTTCTTTATGATTTTCTGCTACTGCTTCCTTAGTAATGGTATATTCATCCTTTTTACCCTGAGCTAGCATTGATTTTGTAACATCTCTTATCCTTTCTTTTCGATTGTATCCACCATCAACTTCTCACTTCTTTGTACATCCTTGACTTTATGTCGCAAGTTTTCCTTCTTATTTGCTTTTCCTTCGCAAGATTCTATCTCAGTTTCGTAACATTTCTTTCCTTCAACCCAATCTCCCTTTATGATTCCTACACCATTGGGGTGAGGGAATTTGATGCATTGATGGAAAGTTAAAGCTACACCCAGAATCCTATGTATCCAAGGTCGACCAATTAATGCATTGTAGGGTGATTCTACATCAACAACACAAGATGAGATTTCTGAAGATATTCCCTTCAATGGAATTTGCATAGTAACCTCCCCTTTAGGCTTGTTTGCAGTACCATTAAAACCATATATCTTATATGTTGATGGTATAAGATCATCATCTCTTCCACCCATGGTTTTATAAGTATGATAAAATAAGATGTTCACAGAGCTTCCAGTATCGACTAGGATTCTATTGATTGCCCATGAATCTTCAGCTTCATCATCCTCATCTTCTTTTGGTTTTGGATTAATCTCTAATTTTATTACCAATGGATTGTCATGCATCTCTTCTCCTTCGGGAACTTCTTATGTGGTAAAGGAAATTATTTGTTTCTGCCATTCCTCTAGTTGCGAAATTTTCGCAATATTCATAATTTCTTTTCCATTATTATCTCTTGCGAACACTCGACTTAAAACATTATCATGAAAGTCTTCAATTGTCTTATATGAATGTACGATAGAGTGACAGAATAGATTTTTTTCTTTTGCACCCACTTCTATGAAGAATGTTTCTTTCTTTTTCATTGTATTCACTTTGTGATGTTCTGGTGGTGGTGGTAATGGTTGAGGTTGTGGATGCCCTACCAGAAAGTCGTTTAATTTCCCTTGATCTATCATTCTCAAAATAATCCTCTTTATATTTCTACAATCGTTTGTGGTATGCCCATGAAAATGATGATAAGAACAAAATTCATGACTTCTGAGATTTGGAGGTGGTTCCGTTTTCATGTTCCACGGTGTTGGTATATTTTCCATCAAGATTATAGATTCCCATATCTTCTCCACACTTGCATTTAGAGGTGGCATCTTAATTTCTTCCCATACTACCTTATGACCTCCTTGTCCTCTATTAAAGTTTGGTCTTTGACCTCCATAAGTTTCTTGCGGTTGATCGAGTCTTTGAATCTTGTTATTTCCTCCACGACTGTAGAAATTTATTTATCTTTCATACTCTTCTTGATCTCGACTTCCCATAGCTACCAACTTCTGCTGATTGTTACCTGTCACCTTTTTTTGTTGTACTCGCGAAGTATTCGCCACTGTATTTATTAGCTTGGGTAATAAGCTTGCATTCGCTGCTTGTGAGCTGATATTCGCAACTGGATATGATTCCATTTCATTTTTTCTTTCCTGCGAAGCAATGTATTCTTCTTGAAGTTCTCGCAATTCAGTCATTGTAATTATATTCTTGACTCTGAAAATTTGGACATACAATAGGTTTGTTGCAAACACAGCATTGATAAATGATAATATGAGATATCTCTCATCTACACGGCCAGCCATTTCGCTACACATGGTTCTCCATCTTTTAGTCAAGTGTTTCAAACTTTCACCAATCCTTTGTTTTAATCCAAACACATCTTCTATACCAGGTCGTGAGGAATTATTACTTATATATGCTCCCAAGAATGTGGTTTGCAAATGATTGAAGGAGGTTATTGTGTTCTTTGGTATACCTTCAAACCATTTTAACGCCTCTCATGTTAAGCTGGATGCGAAATATTTGCACAATACCGCATCATGATTTTCCCATTGTAACATGCACCTCACATAAGCTTTAATGTGTTGAATTGCACAAGTTGTTCCATCGAAAATGCTGGTTAATGCGGGCAAATTGCATTTCGGTGGTATTCCTCCTAATTGTACTTCTCTGGTAAATGGAGTTTTCGCAGCTTCTTCTATTGCTTCATCCAATTGTCTTCTACCTACTTCTCCTATGTTATTTAGCATTCCTCTCATTTCTTTTAATTCTTTCAAGATTTGTTGATTTACTCCTGAATCTTGACCCATTGGTCTCTTTAATTTTGCTTCTCTTCATCTGCGTTCACGTTTATCTTCTCTTGCGAAATTTTGTATCTCTTCTTCATTATCCTCATTTCGTCTTCTTCTGCGATTCTCTTCCTCATCCCTATCTTGAATTCGCAAGTGATAATGTCGTTCATTTTCCCCTCCATAATTTTGTTCATTTCTTATCAACTCAATTCGCTGTCTTTCAGCCATTCTCTTCACTCTATCATACTCCTCATTGAGATTATCATTATTCCAGTTTTGTATACGTATTCTTTCTCGGTTGTCATGGTTGTTCTGGCGAATTGTCTCCTGAAGCTCTTGCTCTTCCATTTCCGCTCTCAACTTTTCACGTTCGCAGATTAAACGTGCCTGGTCAGCATTATGTCTTTCAATTTCTTCTTCAGTTGTCTGTTGATTTCTTTGATTTTCTCTCACATGTAAAATTCTTCTTCCCTCCTCTTGATTTCCTTCGCCATCTTGGTTACTTTGTCTCTGAATTTTCCCGTTCTCTTGATTTCTTCTAATTTTCCTATCATCAAAAGTTTCATTTTGTGGAATGTAACGATCATCAATTCTTTCTCTATTTTCGCGATATTCTTCGTTAGGATTTGGCATTTCTTCCTGAATATTGTTTCCAACATTGATTGTAGGTGAATTTTGCCTCATTTCTCTTCTAGTTGATCTGGAATATGATTTTTTAATACTTCTCGATCTTCTATTCTGCAATCTGATATTCTCCATCCTTAATTCGTGATTTTGTCTTGTTAAATTTGCACGCTCTTCCGTCTCAGCTCTTCTTTCCTCATGTATTCTTCGTCTCAATGTTTCTAACGCTCCAATTTCTTCATCTCCATGAATTATTCCTTCATCTGCTTCTTGATTTCTCTCTTCCTGTCTGTAATTTCTATTTTGTTGTTCTTCTTCTATTTCTTCTGCTGAATTTGATCGCCAAGTGTGTACGCTCACTCTGTCATAATATGTATTCCTCTCTTGAACTAGTGTTTGTTGAATTGTTGATTGAATTATATTTTCTCTATTATTTCTCCTTCTAGTAGATTCTCCCATTTCACTTCTTTCTCTTCCAGCAATTCTTTTGCTTTTTCTAATAGTAGTTGGTTGTTCGGATGTATTTCTTCTTCTAGCCATTTCTTCAATGCTAACAGTGTTTCAAGAAATTATGAAAAATACTACATCAACTACTTTAAATTTTCACAAATCTCAATGTTAATCTTCGATTTTTTCTAGAATAGTCTTCAATCTTCAATCTTCAATCGTCCCTGTTTCTAGCGCCATTATGTAGTTGCAGGAAATCCTACAATACACCCCTCGTATGATTTTATCATTGATCAGCCTATTTTTAGGTTTACACTCTTAATTTTATTGATTAATTTCTGAATATTCTTACAAGGAAAATAAAGAAATCAAGAATGATCTCTGCTCTCAACTTTCTCTCTCCTATTTACTTATCTCTCACTCAAAAAAGATCTCTCTCTCCTTTACAACTCGAATGACTATTTATAAGGAAATACATAGTGGATGACAGCTAATCTGTCCTTTATTTTCGAATATGGTTCGCGATATTCTCGCAACCTTATAAATGTTAACTTCGCAAGCTCTCTAATTTTCGCAAGACTATCACATCTTTCCCATGATATTTGCTGACGTTGTTTTCTGAAACTGTTCTGCGGCGCTATTGTGCAATTCCATTGATAATTTCGCTGAGACACAATTGTTGCGAGAATCTGATCCTACATTTACACCAATTTCTATTCATAAGATGATAATCTCTAAGCTCACTATGCTGAACTAAATTCTATCAAATAGGAATGTCTAAAATTTATAGTCTAATATTTATTAATTCATTAATTTGAGGTAGTTCCATATTTGTTATATATATTTATCTATATAACTAATCCAAATTTGATTTCACGTAAATTCATAATATCTGATATTTTAATTTTCATTTTATACTATATATAAACTTCCCAAATATTATCTACTTTCAAATTTGCTATTAATATAGTTATTGAAATACTATTATCAGTTTTGTTACTATTCTCACTATTTTTATTATTATCGTTATTGGTTTATTGATAGTCCAATTGGTATACTAAGTCTTAATGCTCTAAATATGACTCTATATTCTCGTAAAGATTGATATAATTGATTTTACTTATTCATATCGAGTTTGTATACTATTTCTTGTTAAATATTAGCGTTGATAACTTAAGATTGTTTCAATTTAAATCTACGTAAAATTGTAATGTATTTTAATAATCCTTAGATCTTTCTATTAATATACGAATTTGTTTTCTTTCAAGTCTATTTTTGTACTAAACATCTAAATACTGTTATTATTTCTTCATCCGCATTTGTTTTA